>NC_077232.1:180636438-180856438 GCF_027887165.1 Monodelphis domestica | reverse complement strand
AGTGTAACCTGGACAAGTCACATATCCCCAATTGCCTAGAATTTGCTGTTCTTCTGTCTTAGAATTGATGCTAAAACAGGAGGTAAGGATCAAAAAATAAAGGAGTGGACTTGAATAAATAAAAGTGGACTTGAAAAAATAAAAGAGTAAACAGTGACCTTCCCTTACTTCCCTTAATCTTTATGTATTCATTGCTCTCACATTCATTGATGGTCCTGGAGTTGACATTATGAAATGGAAATAGCAGTGGGAGTGGAGTCAAGAAAATATGGATTTGAATCCCTCCTCTGGTTGGTTGGTCAGTTGGTTGTTGTCCTTCATGCTACAAAAGGACCTAAAAATCACTCTGCTGGGTCAAGGTACAGTGTGGCTGACTATGGCTGATCAGACCAGTGTGAGCTTGGAAGGCTCGACCACAGACTGGACATAAATGGCTTGTATGAACATTTGTCAAATGATCATATGCAAGTTTTTTTTTAACCTTCCCTGTGCCTCAGATGCCTTATCTATGAAATGGGGATAGTAAAGCATATGCCTAGAAGTCAGTGTCAGTCATTATCATTTTTGTTTGAATGTAAAGTGGGTCTTGTCTAGTTTGGGACAATTTCTATGAAAATGTCACTTTAGGTTCTCCTTGAAATTCACTGTATTTTTCTTGTCCCTTTATATGTCTAAAGAAATGAAAATCAGTATAACTCAGAGGACAATGGAGAGTCAAAGGGTGAATGTGAGTAAGCTATGATTCATGACAAACAAGGGCTTATGAATGCTAACCAAGAAGATGCCATCAAATGATGAGATAAAAAGATGAGCTGGTCTTGAGATATGATAACTGATGGAAAACCTGTAAGTTTTCTATTAGCATAATTGCAATGTTAAAAGAAAGTGAACAAAGTCTCCCAGAATTTCATTGCACAAAATGCAGTGAGTTTATGGGAGATTATGGGTAGGAGCTGCATGAACAGGCATGTCAATGATTTTCAATCTTTGTCTTTGGAGAGTTCCATAACAGACCACAAAACCATTATAGTAGGAGTAAATAGATGGCTCAGTGGATAGAGAGCCAGGCCTACAAATGGGATGTCTTCAAATTTGACTTCAGATACTTCCTAGCTGTATGATCCAGGGCAAGTCACTTTTCTCCAATAGCCTAATCCTCACCATTCTTTAGCCTTGGAACCAATACTTAATATGAATCCTAAGATGGGAGGTAAGGGGTAAAAAAAAAAACTATTGGTGTATTTAAATTATCAATGAGAGGCAGCTGAGTGTGAGAAAAGAGTAGATGGATATCATCAGGATAATCTGGTTTCAAGTCTCACCCTCAACATATACTAGCTATGTCAACCTAGGCAAGAAGGCAGTACCTCAGGCAATCCTCCAATTCTATAAGGTGGTAAAACTACTTAATAGTTTTAGAGACAGTTTTCTCACCAAAAGCTCCTAAAACTAATGAAATCACAAGTCCAACGCAGAAAAAAAGGGCGTAAAATGTTTTGTGGTACTTTGATATCCTGAGGGAGGTATATTTTTGCAGCTATTGTAACAATTAAAACTATCAAAGCAATTATTAAACTATCAAAACAACTATCAAAATTAACTGAACTTAGACCCCAAACTTTAAATCCATGTGGGACAAAGTGTGAAGCTAACGCTTTCAAAAACAATGGAGGATATTTAATCACATTACTCTCAAAAATATTATTCCTAATAATAATTTTATTTTTTTAAACACTTACCTTCTGTCTTAGAATCAATACTGGGTATTGGTTCTAAGGCAAAAGAGTGGTAAGGGCTAGCCAATTGGTGTTAAGTGACTTGACCAGGGTCACACAACTAGGAAGCATCTGAGGCTGGATTGGAACCCAGGACCTCCCATATCTAGGCCTGACTCGCAATCCCCTTAGCCACCTAGATGTCCCTCTCCCAATAATTTTAGAGAGGAAAAAAGGCATTTGTGCCACAAAATTAAATAAATTCTTTAAAATATTGCTTATTTCTTTAGACATACTGTCTAAAGGCAAAATAGCTTTACCTTATCCTTTAAATTTTTTATTTTATGAATTTTGTAATATACTTAACGTAGTAGAGCAAGAGTATAGATATCACTTATAAATGTTCATACATTATGGGTATAAATTCACAAAGTTTTGTCATTCTGAGGGGGGTTCTGTGCAATCTGAAAGTTTGGGGATCACCGTATTCATTTACTCTTCTTGTTAACTTACACAAGTAATTTCACTCCACTCCATCCCATTTCCCCCAACAGACTGCCCTTCTGTCATTCCCACTCTTTCATTTATCACCAATCTCTCCTTGTCTAATGACTGCTTCTCTACTCCCTAAAAATATACCCATATGTCCCCTATCCTCAAATAGAAAATCTCACTTGATCTAGCAATCCCTTTTAACTGCATTGCCTATCTCTTTTTTGTGACTTACTCTTTCAGAAAGCTGTCAACAATAAGGATTTCTTCTTTCTTTTTTCTCACTCTCTTTTTAGTTTTTTAGTTTAGATTCTGTCTTCATCATTCAATGCAAAATACTTTCTCCAAAAGTATTAATTATCTATTAATTGCCAAATATAATGAAATTTTATCATTCTTTTTCTGTTTTGATCTTCCTCTAGTGTTTGACACTATGGATCCTCTTTTTCTCATTGACATTCTTTTCTCTAGGTTTTCATGACCATAGGCAAGCCTGGTTCTCCTCCTACCTGACTGCTCCTTTACTCAGTCTTCATCCAAGTGAAACCTACTAAAGGGGGTGGAGGGTGATATCCAAGGGCTCTCTTCTCCCACTATAAGATTTCTCTCGGTGAGCTCCTCAGCTTCCTTGATTTCAATTATTATCTTGGAGTTGATGATACCCAGATCTGCTTATCCAGATTTTATTTCTCTCCTAAACACTAGACTCACATCACCAACTGCTTATTAGACATCTCAAAATGTATACCTTGTAAACATATTCAACTCAATATGTTCAAAAGTGAACCCATCATCTTTCCTCCCAAATCCTCCCCTCTTTCTATCTTCTGTTTCAATTGAGTGTCATTATCCTCCTAGTCACCCAAGCTAGTAACCTGGTTGCTATCCTTAACTCCTCATTTTCTCTTACCCCCAGCCCCAATATCCTATATGTTACCAAAACCTAATGATTTTTACCCTTGTAATATATCTCATATATGCTCTGCTTTCTTTTATCCTCTGACAGTGCCACCACTGCCATAATGCAGACCCTAATCATCCGGACTATTGTAGTAGCCTGCTGGTTCAGCTCCCTACAGCAATCTTCTCCCCACTCCAATCCATTCTCCATTTAGCTGTCAGAGTGACCTTTTTTTAAAAAAATTAATTAACTTTTCTGTCACATTAAAATTCTGAGTTAAATCCCTCCCTCATTTCCCTTTCCCCATTAGAGAAGGCATCAGTCACAAAAAGATAAATGCATATATATATATATTTTTACATATATATGCATTTATCATATTTACATATTTCTATACATATATATACACCCATGACTTACTTATTTCTATTTATTAGTTCTTTCTCTGTAGATGGACATAGAGAAGTCATCCTTGAAACAATATTTATGTTGCTTTATATAATATTCTCTGTGTTATACTCATTCAACTCTTCATAATTTCACATTGGTCTTTCCATGTTTTTTTCCAAAATTAATCTGTTCATTATTTGTTAGAGCATAGAAGTATTCCATTATAAACCACAACTAGTTTAGCCATTCCCTAATTGATGCATTTCCCTTCAATTTCCAGTTCTTTACTACCACAAAAAGAGCTGCTAGAAATATTTTAGACATATAGATTTTTTTTTTCTTTTTACCCTGATCACCTTAGGGAATAAACCCAATAGTGGTATTGCTGGGTCAAAAGGTAGACACCGTTTTTTAACTATGAGCATAATTCCAGATTGCTTTCCAAAATTGTTGGATCAGTTTATAGTTCAAATAACAATATTAATATCTCCATTTTTTCACAGACCCTCCAAAATTTATCATTTTCCTTTTTGGTTATATTAGTCAATCTGATACACATGAGATTATATCTCAGGATTGTTTTAATTTGCATTTATCTAATCAATAATGATTTAGAACATTTTTCCTATAGTTAAATATAACTTTGATTTTTTATCCCCAAACTGTCTGTTCATATCTTTTGACTATCAATTGGAGAATGACTCACATTTTTATATACTTGACAATGTTCTATGTATATTTTAGATATGAGACCTCTATAAAATGCATGTAACATTACCCCCCCCAAAATTATTGCTTTCCCTCTAAACTTGGTTACTTTAGTTGTATTTGCATAAAATATTTCAATTTAATATATTTGAAATTATCCATCTTATATCTCACAATGCTTCCAGTCTCTTCTTTATGCATAAATTCTTTTCCTATTCATAAGTCTGATAGAAAATGTTCCCTATTCTTCTGACTTGCTTATGATATTTTCCTTTATGCCTAGGTCATGTATACATTTTGATCTTAACTTGTTAGATATTGGTCTATATCTATTCTCTGCCAAACTGCTTTTCAGTTTTCCCAACAAAGTGATTTTCCTAAAGTCCCTAAAGACCATATCATCCCCCTACTCAGTAAATTGAAGTGGCTTCCTATCATCTCTTGAATCATATATAAAAGCCTCTGTTTGGTGATCAAGCTTTTCATAACTAATCCTACTTCCTCCAATCTAGATTTTTACATTCCCCACATGCTCTGTGATCCAGTAGCACTGGCATTCTTGATGTTCTTAGCATGAGACATTTTGTCTCCACTCACCATCCTCCATGACTGGAACTCCCTCCTTCCTCATCTCCACCTCCTGGCTTCCTTCAAGTGCCAGCTAAAATTCCACCTGCTACAGGAAGCCTTTCCTAATCCCCTCTTAATTTTAATGCCTTCTCTCTGTTGATTATTTCCAACTTATGCTACATAAAGCTTATTTTTATATAGTTGTTTTCACATTTTCTCTTCTATTAGACTGTGAACTGCTTGCGATTTGTGATTTGTGATTATCTCCTGGATTTCCTTATATCCTTAGTCCTTTGCTCAGTGCTTGGCACACACTAAGCAATTAATAAATGTTTATAGATTGATCTATAAAATTTACATGCATACATATATATATATACATACACACAAGCATTACTCTCTTGTATTTATATATGTGTACAGAGCTAGCATGTATCCAGGAAGGAGCACTGGGTGTAGATAGGGAAAATGCTTTAGAATCCTATCTATGGCATCTACTGGCTGTATATTCATGGATGAGTTACTTATACTCTCTGACTTCTCTGTAAAATGAGAATAATAATAATACTTATAGTAACACATTATCATATTTAAAAAGTGAAATAAATATCAGCTACTTTATTAGCTGTTTTCTGCCCTCCCCCGACTATATTATTATCTTTTTAAAGGCAAGTCAATATTAGTGTTAGGGACATAGTAGGTATTCAAAAAATAGTATTAGAATCTTTGATTACGGATCGCCTCAAATATACATATTAGAGTTGTTAAATTTAGCCCAATTCTTTAAGCCTCTCAAAACAGCAATTACAGAAACATCAACATTAATTAAGCCATTTTGCTCAGGTGGCTCCGATAATCCTGGTTGGAGGTAACATTCATAGGTAATGAATATGGTATCTTTATGAATCAGATATTTGTCAAGGCCAAGTATAGTAGAGCAGGAGGAAGAGAGAGGTGATAGAGAAGAGGGAGAAATGATGACATAGAGTCAATAAATATTAGTTTAGCACCTACCATGTATCAGATACTGTGCTATGCACTGAGGATACAAAAAAGGGCAAAAACCAATCCTTGTCTTTAAGGAGCTCAGAGTCAGCAAGAAAGCTTTGAGCATAAATCTCTATTGCCTCGAGGATCCAAATGGAGAGGCATTATCACCAGGAGTTTGGCTACTGAATCACGCCTATATTGGATCATAGTATAAAGATGAATTCCTAAAGCATAAAGATGGTGTAGCCCTACCAATGAAGACCCTAATCCTTTCAGAACTGAGTATTATATGGGTAAATTGTTATTATAACATTTTAAAGTTGCAAAGACCTTTCAAATATATTATCTGTAAACAGAAACATCATTTTCTCTTTTACATATGAAGAAAATTGGAGATTAAGAAATTAAATAGCTCGGCCATGGAACTGATGATTGATGCTAAGCCTTGAATCCAAGTCTTTTGCATTGACTTAAAAGTCAATGTTCTTTCTAAGGCTCTGCTTTGCCTCTGGTATGTTATATTAGATGGGCATTTCCCCCACCTTCCAACCTTCCTGATCTGTCTGTTTGCCAGAGACTCAGTGGCTGCTGTGAGATCACAAATGACTCAATTAACGAAGGCAGCAGCTCCTGAAGCAGGAGAAAGCTTTCAATTAAGCTAGCAAGGCTTCTTCCTCTGATGAGCCTTCTGTGAGTGATTCACATCACCACTCTGCAGTACCTGAGTAGAGGATGGTGGGCTGTGCCAGAATGGGCAATTATAAGTGGTCTCACCCATTGGCTTCTCAACAAACTGTCTCTTTCCTCTCCCTGTGAGCAAAAGATTCCCAGTCATATTGGTGATTTATTGTTTGAAGATACCTGCCTTTCAGCTATTACTGATTTCTGCACTATCTCAGGGCATCTCCTCATGGCTATGCATTTATCTTATAAATATCTGTGGGGTGTGTGTGTGTGTGTGTGTGTGTGTGTGTGTTTGTGTGTGTGTGTGTGTGTGTGTGTGTGTGTGTACACAGTCCAGTTCTCTAATTATATTGCAATAGGTCATGGTTTATTTTTCTTAAAGTTCAGTGATACATATTATATGCCATATTATATATAATAAACATAGCTTCATATGGGGACACCATTTCACATGGTATAGATCAATAACTCCTGTTTATCTTAAAGATTTAGAGCAGGGGTACTTAACTTGGGATTTACAGACCCCAAAGATTCCAGGGTATCTGCAAACTTGAATGGAGAAAAGAATGATATCTTTATTTTTGTAAACCTCTAGTGAAAATTTAGCATTTCCTTCTCTTATTTAAAAACATTATTCTGAAAAGGGCTTCAGAGACTTAATGTGACTTCCAAAGGAGTTCCTGACCCAGAAAAAATGTCTTAAAGAATTGTCTGGGACACTTAAAGAACTAAGTGATTTTTCTATGGTCCTACAGCTAGTATGGGTCAGGAGAAATATTGAACTGTTTCTTTTTGATTCCACAACTGGCAGTCTAACCATTATACCATGATGCCTTTCTAATATGGAAGGCATTAATTAGCCAAGCTAGCATTCACTTCAGTGAAAAAGATCAGGGGCACTAATGTTGAGAATAGGCCTAATCTCTCCCCTTTTGAGTAAAGTTGGGCATTTTGGGGTGGTCACTTAGGTAGCATTTACTTTGTACTATTTAATGAAAGAATATGACATTATTCTAGAATTATATTGAAATTTTTAACCCTTAATTATCTTAACAAATAATACCAATACATAGTTATACAAGTAAACATTTGCACACACACACATATATATATACATATATACACACACATAAATACACACTTCCCTCTTGCTTTCGCTTGCCAGTAAATAGTTAGCTATTATTGTCTGTCTGTGGAAATACCTGTTTCAGGAGTCATGGTATACTCATGTAGAGAAAAATCCTTCATCCACTGATGAGAAAAGTATGGCAATGAGGAATGTTTTGGAGTGGGTATATGTAATCCTTTATTACACACAGAAACAAATATCAATTTGCCAAAAGCCGATGATTTCATGCATTTGGGAAACCTTTTTTTTTTTGTTTGGAAACTTTTTTCTAACTTAAAGAATTGCTTAAGGTTGAGAATTTGAATCCAAGTCTTCCTAAATTGAATGCGAGAATCCTATTTACTACCCAGTGATGTCATACTCTAATACAAGTATCAATACCAACAACATATTGACATTGGAAATGACAAATTAACATTATTCATGTTTTATTGTATTTTAATTATATCATGCTTTGTTTTAGGCCACACTACAGTGTTTTTGTCTTGTGTCCCTTGGGCAAGAAGTTTAACTATTTCATGCCACCATGTTTTTTTTAAGCTGCCCATGTACATATGCAGTATATAGTTTTATCATATTATAATTTTCTCCCTTAGTCTGGACCTGGGATTTCATCAGTATGAACTCTATTAGTGAGAACTCTCTTCATTTGTATAAAATAATAATAACTTACCTATAACAT
The DNA here is from genome assembly GCF_027887165.1 of Monodelphis domestica. Classification (NCBI taxonomy): domain Eukaryota; kingdom Metazoa; phylum Chordata; class Mammalia; order Didelphimorphia; family Didelphidae; genus Monodelphis; species Monodelphis domestica. The sequence continues at coordinate 180,848,177 of NC_077232.1, read as the reverse complement.
ACAGTCTCTAGAGTTATTTTGGATAATAAGATGTTAAGTGATTGATTCATGATTTCACAGCTTATAAACTATAGTCCACTGTTTAGTAGTTCATTATCTTATTTAATGAATCTGTAATTTTATCAGTTTAGGGCATTCCCAGTGAGGAAATTCCCTCAATGAGTATGAATGGACACATTCTACAACATCTGGTCTTAGTGCATTGACAATGACAGGTCATGTTTCCTCAGTACTAGGAGCTAGTGTTATGATTAAAATTAGCTTGAGGGGCTGATTTGGGCATAAGAATATGTTTATTGATTATTTCAAGTTTATTGGTTAGGCCAGCATCATAACTAATGAAGTGATATGGGTCTCCATGATTGACTCTCATACCAGGGACCACCTGAGTTTGGTCAGGCAGCCTAATAAATAGATATTTAGGAATTCATTTTCCAGCCCCTCCTTTGACCATCCCAAGACATCTTTAATTAGTGATAGCTAATTAAGAGGCGGTCCATCAGACACTTAGCCCTTCCTCAAACTGACAGGTAGACAACCACATCCATGGAAAAAGAACTCTTGTCTCCTTCATTTATTAACCACATTCTGTTAAAATGGAAGACATTCTTTGAGATTCCCAAGGACAAAGAAAATGCAAAAAGCAGATGACTGGATGATATCTGTGACCCAGATCACAGACAGAGAAATACACAGCAATTCTCTCTAATATATAGGTATTTATACAGTATATTAAAAATAAGTTCTCACATCAGTATCTATACTCATGTTTTTCTTTTTGTAAAGGTGAGATAACTTATTTCCCCAAAGTTCTGCCATTTGAATGCAAGTTCTGTCAGGTTCCACCAAGCTGGAGAGGCTTAGAGCTAACCCTGATCGATAAGTTGTCATTCAAGCACCAACTGAGCCAAGCTTGTCAGAAGTATTAGACATCAGTTGGTAATTTTTTTCAGCTGCAGTTCTGCAACTCTTTAAGACCATTTCCTAAGGGAAATAAGGGCTTTGATTTGCATTGGTGGAGAGAAGGTCCATACTAATTAGCTCATGGATTCTTTATAGGTCATAGGATCATAGACGTAGAGCTTGAAGGAACCTAAGAATCCATAGAGTTCAACAATTGCCTCATTTAACAGTTTAAGGAATTGAGGCACAGAAAATTTAAGTGACTTGCCCAGCATTACATAGCTCCCTTTGTAATATTGAGCGAAATTCTTGCCTTCTTGTTCCACAATTTCCCTACTTAGGAAAAAGAAAAGAAAAGAAAAGAGTGTACTACTATCTGTCCTGTCTACTTATCTTCTTAGGAGGTTGGGTTGATTTTTTTTTTTTTACAGCAGGCAAAATGACATGCATTTTCAAGAGAAAACAATGTTACATAAATAAAAGACATCTTCAGCATGCTTGCCCACAGAGGATTTTGACAAATTATTATTTTGAAATAAAATTATAAGATTTTTCTAGATTGCAAGTATTATAAATGATGTCATCTGCATGTCCTTAGAGTATCTGGAATAGAAATGACTCTTCTGTATAGCAGAGGACACTATCTCTGTAATGTCCACCAATATTTGGCAGCATTCTAGAGTTCTGATTTTAGCAAATGTTTAAACACATTTCAAATCAGCAGGCTTAACTGTTCTCCAATCCCAGTGGTGAGTAATCATTCTAAGCCAGAGCACTTGCAGGTTTATTGCAGAGCCTGAATAAGTCCTACACAAACCCACTTCCAACTTGCTGTGATTGGGGCAGGGTGCTAGCAGAAGGGAGCCTAAATGATTCAGGGGTGAGGAGTCACCCTCCAATGAACTTGAAAGTGAACTCATGGGACATTTTCCTCCTGAAGGTAAATTTGGAAGAAAGGGAAAGGAAGTGGAAGGGATGGGGTGGGGAGGAGAGCAACAGAAGAGATGATCTTAAGACATACATCAGTCAAGCCAGGCGCCAAAGTCAGAGAGGAGCTCACATACAATTTTAGCACCTCTGGCTTTCAGAACACAGTTGGATGTAATGTCTACATCAAGGAACTGACAGAATGAAGCTAACTGGTGTGAGGGGGGAAAAAGTCCCACTCCTTCTGAAGAAGCTTCTAAATACCAGTTGTCTAAACCTATTGATAAGCATGGATGCATTATTAATGAAGCCTGCAGCCTGCCTGGTGCTGCTCAGATGGTTCAAGCATTTAGTAGGAAAGATTTCTGTGAAGTGCTGTATGGAATAATGACAGTGCTTGTCTTAAATCGAACAAATGGCTGCAGTGAGCTCTGGGGAGGCTCCGAGCAAGCAGATGCTTTCCAAGTGAAAGGCAGAGGGGCACCACCTGCTGTAGGCAGGCGGGCAGACAGCAGTCCACTGAATATTGACTATTTAATAATTCAAAACAACAGGAACCCCTAGCTCTTCAAACATGGCACTGCCCCTTCATCATGGGCTTTTCATCACCCTAATGAGCTACTTGAAGAATTAGATGCTAAAATGTCTTCTAGCAATTCCCCAGAGACAAGGACTCAACCTGCCACAATGAGATGTTCCCTTCAGCATACAAAAAGAAAAATAGTTTCCCTTCCTTTCCTCTTTACTTTCTTCCTTCCCTCCTTCCTTCATTACTTCTTTCCTTCCTTCCTTCCTTCCTTCCTTCCTTCCTTCCTTCCTTCCTTCCTTCCTTCCTTCCTTCCTTCCTTCCTTCTTTTCTCCCTTCCTTTCTTCCCTCCCTCCCTTCATTTCTTCCTCTCTTCTACTTTTCTCTTCATTGCTTACTTTATCACTTCCTTCCTTCCTTTGTTCTTTTCCTTCCTGTTTCTTCTTTCCCTCCTTTCTCTTCTTCCTCCCTCCATTTTTCTTCCTCTTCCCTTTTCTTGGTCTTCCTCTTCCTTCCTTTTCATCTCTTTCCTCCTCATTCTTTCCCCATCATCCCCATCTCCCTTGTCCACTATTCTCTTCCCTTTTTCCTTTTCACTTTCTCCTTTCCTTCCTGTCTTTACAGGAGATTTAAATAAGCATACGCACACTATAATTCACAGTTATGCTATGAGTTTGTTGCACAAGAAAGGCTATTGAGAATAACCTATCTCTTTCTTGCCTTATGAAATAGTTAAAACATTTCATGTGCATTTATATCAAATGGACTCTCACTCTAATTTACATTAGGTGACATTTAGGAGCCTAACAGAAACAAAGACAATATTTTCACAATTATGGTTTCCAAAATATCTCTCTTTGTTTTCCCTACTCACACAAGAGGCACCTTTTCTCTCCTTGTTGATGAATATATTACTTACATTAAGAGAGGGAAAGAAGCTTCTGATGCGTAACTGGTTAAACCTCTCACTCATTTTTTGCGTTGCATTGGACAAGTCACTGAACCTCTCTACCTCATTCATAAAACAAGAGAGTTAGACTAAATGACTGTGGTGGACCCTGCCAGCTCTCTATTTGTCATCCTATAATCTAACTCTACAGTCTTTAAATATTTCCATTTTGTGATATTAAGTTGTCTTGACCAATGGAGACAAAATCTCCACATGGAAAGTTTGGTTTACCTATTTTGTAAATCTAGCATAGATTTGGGATCGTGGTAATATGTAAAATGAAGGTGTTGATAAAAGTTATTTTTCATCCCCTTAGTAAATATGCTTTCCCTCAACTTTCTTATTCACTTTGGTGTGTGACAGCTGATTACAGTATCTGGTGTTAGTACATTCTGATTGCTGAATTTACTGACCTAGTCGTGACAGAAAAGCAAAAACAGGTGGAAATGATGAGGGAAAGCGGCACCAACATATGGGAGAGTTACTGAAATATTTGGCTGGGTTATCACAGTGCTGATGTTCTTGGGAAAGTATTTGCATGACTTATGTGACTGATGTATAAACATAACTTTTTAATATTTAAAAGGAGAAAAATTAGAAGATCATAAGGACTGAGGAAAGGAAGCTTCAAAATGTTCAGAAAGACAACTGGGACTTTGTGAAATCTAAATTCTACCTTCTTTAAATTTAGTTCATCATTATTTGTTATTCTACCTCTCTGAGCAGGAAATAAATTAGGTCATCTGTTCATAAAAATTATTCATATTGAAATAAATAAAAGGCTATGAACTTTTAGAAACCCTAGTTGGGGACTAAACCTTGCTGTGACAATCTTTTAATAATTCTCAAGATATTTCCTCCCTTTGGGACTCTGTTAATCCATTCTACACTAAGATACCGGCAATCCATTCATAAAGTGTTCTGAAGAAATCCTAAACACTTACTATGATTCTACCAACTTCCTTTCCCATATATCTTCTCCTAAGCCATTTCCATTTAGCAATTGAGTATGAGAAAAAAATTTTATTCAAGAATTATTTTAATAATGATCCTTCTTTTGTTTCCATTTTTCTCCATTTTATATGTTTTAGTCCTTTCTCTTTCTCTTCAAATCCTAGAATGTATCTAAAACCATCAGCTAATATCATTTGCAATGGGGATAAACTAGATGCATTCCCAATAAGATCAGGAGTGAAACAAGGATGCCCATTATCACCTCTATTATTTGACATCGTACTAGAAACACTAGCAGTAGCAATTAGAGAAGAAAAAGAAATTGAAGGCATCAAAATAGGCAAGGAGGAGACCAAGTTATCACTTTTTGCAGATGACATGATGGTCTACTTAAAGAATCCTAGAGATTCAACCAAAAAGCTAATTGAAATAATCAACAACTTTAGCAAAGTTGCAGGATACAAAATAAACCCACATAAGTCATCAGCTTTTCTATATATCTCCAACACAGCTCAGCAGCAAAAACTAGAAAGAGAAATCCCATTCAAAATCACCTTAGACAAAATAAAATACCTAGGAATCTACCTCCCAAGACAAACACAGGAACTATATGAACACAACTACAAAACACTCGCCACACAACTAAAACTAGACTTGAGCAATTGGAAAAACATTAACTGCTCATGGGTAGGACGAGCCAACATAATAAAAATGACTATCCTGCCCAAACTTATTTATCTATTTAGTGCCATACCCATGGAACTCCCCAAAAATTTCTTTACTGATTTGGAAAAAAGCATAACAAAGTTCATTTGGAATAACAAAAGATCAAGGATATCCAGGGAAATAATGGGAAAAAAAAACACTAATGAGGGGGGCCTAGCAGTCCCAGACCTCAAACTATATTACAAAGCAGCAGTCATCAAAACAATTTGGTACTGGCTAAGAGACAGAAAGGAGGATCAGTGGAATAGACTGGGGGAAAGCAACCTCAGCCAGATAGTATACGATAAACCCAAAGATCCCAGGTCTTGGGACAAAAATTCACTATTTGATAAGAACTGCTGGGAAAATTGGAAGACAGTGTGGGAGAGATTAGGAATAGATCAACACCTCACACCCTACACCAAGATAAATTCAAAATGGGTGAAAGACTTAAACATAAAGAAGGAAACCATAAGTAAATTGGGTAAACACAGAATAGTATACATGTCAGACCTTTGGGAAGGGAAAGACTTTAAAACCAAGCAAGACATAGAGAGAATCACAAAATGTAAAATAAATAATTTCGACTACATCAAATTAAAAGGCTTTTGTACAAACAAAAGCAATGTAACTAAAATCAGAAGGAAAACAACAAGTTGGGAAAAAATCTTCATAAAAACCTCTGACAAAGGTTTAATTACTCAAATTTATAAAGAGCTAAATCAATTGTACAAAAAATCAAGCCATTCCCCAATAGATAAATGGGCAAGGGACATGGATAGACAGTTTTCAGATAAAGAAATCAAAACTATTAATAAGCACATGAAGAAGTGCTCCACATCTCTTATAATCAGAGAGATGCAAATCAAAACAACTCTGAGGTATCACCTCACACCTAGCAGATTGGCTAACATGACAGTTATGGAAAGTAATGAATGCTGGAGGGGATGTGGCAAAGTAGGGACATTAATTCATTGCTGGTGGAGTTGTGAACTGATCCAGCCATTCTGGAGGGCAATTTGGAACTATGCCCAAAGGGCGATAAAAGAATGTCTACCCTTTGATCCAGCCATAGCACTGCTGGGTTTGTACCCCAAAGAGATAATGGACACAAAGACTTGTACAAAAATATTCATAGCTGCGCTCTTTGTGGTGGCCAAAAATTGGAAAATGAGGGGATGCCCATCAATTGGGGAATGGCTGAACAAATTGTGGTATATGTTGGTGATGGAATACTATTGTGCTCAAAGGAATAATAAAGTGGAGGATTTCCATGTGAACTGGAACAACCTCCAGGAAGTGATGCAGAGCGAGAGGAGCAGAACCAGGAGAACATTGTACACAGAGACAAACACACTGTGGTATAATCGAATATAATGGACTTCTCCATTAGTGGTGGTGTAATGTCCCTGCACAATCTGCAGGGATCAAGGAGAAAAAAACACTATCCAAAAGCAGAGGACAAACTGAGGGAATAGAAACACCGAGGAAAAGCAACTGCCTGACTACAATGGCTGAGGGGACATGACAGAGGAAAGACTCGGAGCCAACACTCTGATGCAAATACTAACAACATGGCAATGGGTTCAAGTCAAGAACACATATGATACCAGTGGAATCACGCGTCGGCCACGGGGGGTGGGAGGGAGGAAAAGAAAATGATCTTTGTCTTTAATGAAAAATGCATGGAAATGAACAAATAAAATACTATAAAATTAAAAAAAAAAATCCTAGAATGTAAGCTCAAGTCTAGGGACTCTTTGTGTGTATGTGTGTGTGTGTGTGTTTAATCTTTACATCCTTACCACCTAGCACAGCACCTTATATATTGTTATCTTGGCCCAACATGATTATTTAATGGTAGAGGGAATTCCCAGTATGGAAACTTTCCCCACCATTGCAGGCAATTGTTCTGCAATTTATTTTCTTAATTGTAAGGATGAGAGGTCCTGAAGTTTGATTTGCCCATGGAAACACAATTAGTATATATCAGAGGAAAAAACTAGGCCCAGGTCCACCTGATTCCAAAGCTAGCCCCCTAGCTGCTATGCTATGTTACTTCTCATATATCTCATATACACACTAAGTTCTTAATAAATCAAATGAAATTATGTATCTATTGAAATCAGGAGTATATGAAGATTGTCAGGCATGTTTTATTTAATCTTTCAGGATTAAATGATGTGTCTTCTCTTGAAAAACATGAATTTCTTTACCTTCTTCATCTTGCTAAATGGAGAAATTTTCTCCACTCATTAAGCTTGCCTGGAATTCTCCCCCATCATTATCCTTACCTCTCTCTCTTAGAAGCTTCCTTATAACTTCCTTCCTAGCACTTAGCACAGTGCCTGGTACATAGTAAGTGATTAATAAATCCTTCTTTACTTCTTTCTTTCAAGGGACATTTCAATTAAGCCTTTATTAACGCCCCCAGTTGTTTGTGCTTGCCCATTCCTGAGAGAGAGAGAGAGAGAGAGAGAGAGAGAGAGAGGTGTAGTGCTAAGTGCTTTGCAAATATGTTTTGTGATCTTCACAACAATCCTAAGAAAAAGGTGCTATTATTTTCCACATTTTACAGTTAATGAAACTGAGGCAAAGGTTAAAACTTGCCCAGAGACACACAGATAGTAGCTAAGTTTGGATTTGAATTCATGTCTTTCTGACTTTGAGCCTAGTTATTTATCTGTTATTAAGTCTTGCTCCCTGCCAGGCACTGTACAAAACAGTGGGAATACAAATACAATTATGTAAAACAGTCCCTACCCTCAAGGAACTTATATTTTAATGGAAAAGATAACCCATAACTAAAAAAAAGGGGGGGGGCAGAAGCAGCCAAATACAAAGGAAATGCTCATATATCAGAATTAGGGAGCTATTTTGTTTGTTTTAATTCCCAGGACCATACACAGTACTTTGCACTTAGAGAGTACTTAGGAAATACTTGTTGAATTGACTTGAATTGGATAGCTCCATGTATGAAGTTGGTATGATTTTAGCATAGGTCAGGGAAATACCTTTTTTGATTACAGCCCTGAGAGATTTATTTCATTCAGTAAATCAAAAAGTTCTAACAAATTAACCTATAGCTCTGTTTAAAAAATGGGAAGAACAGAAAGTCATCTTGGATTTTTCTTATAATTACCAAATCATTGTACATATGTATATGTTTACATATAAATGTGTGTGTGTGTATACTTAAAAACCCTGAAACCTTCTGTAAAAATGTTGGAGAAACATTTCTCAAATTTCCAAATTTCATAGAATTCAAAAATATCTTTATCTTCAAGGTAAATAGGTGGCACAATGGATGGATTACTGGATGTGGGAGTCAGGAAGAACAGAGTGCATATCCAAGTTCAGAAAATTACTAGATGTGTGATCAGGAACAAGTTGTTTAACCTCTATGTCTGACTCAGGTTTCCTCAACTGAAAAATGGGGATAATAATAGCACCTACCTCCCAAGGGGGTTGTGAGTATCAAATAATAAAATATTTGTAAAATGCTTAGTTCAGTGTCTGGCCCATAACTGACATTTAATAAGTGCTTGTTTCCCTCTTTCAGATATCAATCAGTACAACTGACTGATTTTCTAGGAAAAGGCAACTGAGTCCCAGAGTCAGAATTTGGAATGCCTGAAATCAATCCTATTCTGTCATTTGCCTTTCCCTTTGCATCTCTCATGCTTAGCAGAGAGCTTAGTACATAGTACATGTTTGAGGCATCCTCATTAACTGACTAACTCCTGGATAATATTGGATAAGATACTTCATCTCACTTCTTCATCTGTAAAATATAGCAGTTAGACTAAATGGTCTCTAATGTACTATGTGTCAGGTTCAAAACAATTGCTTCCATGTCAATTGTGTCTCTCATTGAGTGTTATATGAGTTTATGCATATATGAAAGACACCTTTCATTAGGAGAGCCTTTCCTGGATGCATTTGGTTCTAGTCAAATCAAATCAAGTCAGTAAGCCTTTACTCTGTGCCAACTTCAATATTAAGCACTTGGGATATAAATAAAAGCAGAAAGAAAGACAATCCTTTTCTTGATGGGGTTGACATTCTAAAGAGAGAAGTCAACCCATAAATAAATGTGAGCTGGAAGGGAATGAAGATAGTCAGAGAGCAAGGGAGAGAACATATGAAGAGTCAAGACTGAAACCTGAAGAGGAAGCAGACATGATTGAATCAGATCTCCTTCACATGGAGAATCTAGGAAGAACCAGTCAATTGGAGGGAGAAGCCACAATGTCAGAGGGTACTTCCCGTGTGAGAAGTCCAGGAGTGAAGTTAATATCCAGGGTATATGGATTCTGAGGTTCCTTCTCTTAAATAAAAGAAATAAAAAGCAACAGACACAATGGAATTTTATATATTCTATATTTATCAGATAATTAAATAACTTTAAATACATGGTCAGCTGCAAAAACCCTACTGGTTTCCTACTCTTCTCTCTACTGTCAATGAATGTATAAACTATTCCCCTAAAGGTTTTGTAGAGGTAAGAAAGCCTGAATATGTTTGAGCAGATGGTAATGTGTTTTCTTTCAAATTCTTAAACAATTCAATTAAGTTGTTCAAACACTAAATACTAACTAGGCATGAGGGACTTCGCTAGATACTTGAGGTACAAAAGTTTTTTTTTTTTTAAATGACAGTCTTTTTCTCAGCTATCTTACATTCTCCTATTCTACTAGGAGTGATAAAAAACAGATCAGTATGATAGAAGACAAAGTGTAATGGGATCAGAGGAAAAAGCAGCCAAAATGTCCCCAGAAAACTTGAGGGGAGAAACAACACTTCAAAATGAGTGTTAAAAATAGCACTCACTTTGGGGGAAATCAATCCCTGGTTCCTCTTAACTTTGGAACAATATGCCCTTTACAGATTGGTGACTATATATTAGGTCATCTATTTATTCTTCCCCATTTCATCTTCTTGAGGATTATTGCTACTTCCTCATCAGATACCAAGGTGTTAAATTCCAAATATGATTAATACAGAACCATCATGGGATGAAAGTACAACATTAAAAAAAAAAACATTGGCAGGTCTGTTTCATTTCGTGATTGTTTGTAATCCTCCTCCTGGTTTCATATACAAATACTGATAGGGAATAAATTTTCTTTTCAAGTGTAAAGTAGAAGTATTAGCTTCAAATAAACAAAAAGAACTTTCCTTTTTCTTTTTTTGCTTGAATATTGCTGGTTAAACACAGAGTAACAAGGGCTCTTTTTTAAAAGATGCATGTTTAAGTGTATTTCAAAGAAGTTTGCAGTTTGGGCTTCTTATAGAGCCCAAGAAGGGAAATGAACCACAAATGAGAAACATCAAAAAGTAAGTTACAAAGAACTTTTTTAATATTAAAATGATGAATCAGAGCTCAAATTAACAAGTAAAGGAGTCCGCCTATAATGAAAATCTTTTTCCAACATAACACTTCATTATAAAGGGAGTTTTTCTATAATAGAAGCAAGTGTAATTACATTTTTATATATAATTAGGACATTATTATCATTTCACCATATCAAAGTTCATTATAAGACATCTCCAATACATTTTTCATAGAGCAAAAATAAAAAGAGAACAGGGGTCCTTCAATTAGACTCATCTAAGGACATCCACAGAGACTGAAAGAAGCTGATCAAACAGCTTAGCCCAAAAGGGACCAGGTAGAACCTAGGTTGCTTTTATGACATGGAGAAGATGCAAGGTTTTTTTTTTCTCCCCACATGCTGTATAATGTCTAATTTTAGCTTCTGCCCTGACTCCTGTTCTACCTTACAAAATTAAAGGTATACTACACTCCATTCCACCACAGAGCAGAACTTCCCCTAAACATTTCAAGCTTGACTTCAGTCAGTGGCTGTCATCATGGTGAAGTATTCATTCTGCTTTCCTGCTTGGTGGAATTCTCACCATACCCAAAACAAACACCTGCCAAGCAGGAGGGGTGCCATTCGAATCTATAAACACACCACTTCACCTGTCCTACAAAAATAATGGAGATTCCCACCCAGCCCTCTGTGACATCTGTTTGATAGACAGGTGATTAAAAAGAAACAGTTCTTTGATAAATGCTTCTTTGCCAAAATCTACCCTACTAGAATGTTCAGACAGATCATGGGAACAAAAATACTTTAACATACACAATTTCCTGTTAGTGTTAAAAATTGCTTTTAAAAATACATGTGGAGATATTTCTCATTAATAGTATGTAACTAAAGGAAAAATAAAGTGAAAAGGTAAAACAAAATAGATTTGCCTCTAAATAAAATAAAATTTCCTTTTCGCATTGATGCAAGAATACTTCTAAAGAGGTACTATGCCACAAAGAATAAAGTATAGGACTTGCAGTCAGGAAAATCCAGGTTAAACTATATACTCTGACTCTTATTAGTTGTGTGACCAAAGGTAAATGACTGAACTTTTAGATTTCTGATCTGTAAAATGAGTATAATAGTGCCTGTAACACAGCATCATTGTGAGACTCAAAAGAGATCACAGGACTATAGATTTTAGAACTGGAAATGACCTTAGAGACCATTGAGTTCAATTCCATTATTTAACACATGAGAAAACTGGGGTACAAATAAGTTAAAAACTAGTAATAAGGATATGAGGTAGAATTTGAACTTAGGTCTTTTCTTTTTAACTCTTACCTCCCATCTTAAAATCAATACAGTGAATTGGTCCCAAGGCAGCAGAGTGCTAAAAGGTAGGGAACTGGGGTTAAGTGACCTGCTCAGTCACACAACTAGGAAGTTTCTGAGACCAGATTTTTACATTGTTATTTTTTGTCAATTACATGTAATTACATATTTCCACCCAAGTTTTCCTAAATTATATGACTGAAATTACCTCTTTCCCTCCCTTTCATTCCCTGAAGTCAAATTTGATCCCAGGACTTCCTTTCTCTTGATCCGTTGAGCCACCCAGTTTACTCCATAAGCTAGGTCTTCTTGACTGTAAATCCATTATCTATTACACCTGATGCTTCTCCAGTACATGCAAGATTTGTCCACTGCTATATAAACATTACATATAAGAGGCAGTCAGGTTGCTCAGTGGATAGAATGCTGGACCTAGAGACAAGAAAACCTGAGTTCAAATTTCCTGATTTCCTTGTCACAAAATCTAGCCTCAGACACCAGCTGTGTGACCTTAAACAAATCCCTTATTCTCTGTTTGCCTTAATCCACTGCAGAAGGAAATGGCAAATCACTCCACTAATCCACTGGACAGTATTGAAATACTGTGGTTCCAAGGGGTCACAAAGAGTGACTCCTGACCGAACAACAATATAAATGTGTACTGTCATCATTCCTCACACCAGAAATAGTCCTAGTATACTACTTCTCTGAACTAATTCTAATTAATCTCATCTGAAATTTTTTTCTCACATGGTACAGTAGAAAGAACAGTAAATTTGGATTTAAAAGATCTGAATTCAAATGATGTCTATGACATGTTGTCTTGGTTAAGTGGATAAATTAATTTTGTTGGGCTTCTACTTTATTATTTGGAAGAAAGAGCATATCAACACGTGTACCATCTACCTGCCTGCAGAGGCAGTATGGAGTGTAAACCAGGGTTCCACTCGGACTTCTGATACATACTGGATGAATGTCCCTGGGTAAGTCATTTAATTTACTAGTGTCCCTGGCAATTCCCTAGACTATAAATTACAGGGTAGGTACTGATCTGAATTTGGAGAAACAATTTTCTCATTGGAAGTCCCTTGAACCAATACAATCATGGACTCAGCCCAAAACAATCAGCCTACCTTGTACTTGTGAGACTTAAATAAGAAGATATATGTAAAGCCCTTTATGCTTTATAAAGTACTACATAAATATGAAATAATTATTACTACTCCATTTGCTCAGACCTCCTGTTATTTAATGCTCAGTATACTTGCCATAAAAATACAATATATTTTTAAGATCTCATTGGAGGCTTAACAATGGAAGGGTATAGGATTGATGAGTATTTTTTTCCAGCTTAAGTCTCTGGTGTTGATTTCTACTGAATATTGCATATAATGATTACTTCATTAAGAGACAACATAAAAGGCAACCAGGGAACATAGTGGATAGAGCACCAGGCCCTAGAGGATTTGGATTCAAATCTGGCCTCAGATAATTTTCTAGCTGGGCGACCCTGGGCAAGTCATTTAACCCCAAATGTCTAGCCCTTACTGTTCTTCTGCCTTAGAATCAATATTGTTTTTAAGACAGAAAATCAGAAGGTAAAGGTTTAAGATAAAAGAGGGAGATAATGTATATATTATGTTTCAGAGAAAGATTCTTATTTGTTTAGTGATCATTTCTGAAACTGACCATTCTAAGGATCTGAGATCTATTAATTATCCATGGTAATGCCCCAAATAGGACCCAACAAAATCAAGGTGACGATATTCAATCTTTATATTGTCCAATATTTCATCTTCTCCCATTCCATTCAGCACCCCAAGCCCTGACAAACTTACTTAGGAAGCACAAAAGAACTAACATAACTAACTTGTATTTTCATCTCTTTTTTTCCATTTCCTGGCTTTACGAACTTTTTTGGAGGGATTGATGAAAATCACAATGACTAAAAGGAGGCACCCCTCCTACAGGCATTGAACAATTGAACTTACAAATAATTGTAAGGGACTAGAGGAAAGGAAGAAGCATTTACTAAGTGCTTACTGTGTACCAGGCATTGTCACTTAGAGCTTTGCAAATATTATGTCATTTGATCCTTACAGCAACTCTGACTAGTATATCCCCAGGTTATAATTGAGGAAACTGAGGCAGAAGTTAAGTTTCTTTCCCAGGGTCACAAAACTAATAAGAGTCAGAAGGCAAATTTGAACTCAGATCTTTATGCCTCTGCCCCCCCCCCCAGTTCACTAGAACACCTGGCTTCACTCTGAGAAGATAATATACATGATAGTAATTGAAGAAATAGTCATAAATTTTAAAAAATCCCAACCAAATATTTTTTAAAAACCTCTAGAAGCTAAATGAAAGATACTATTCCTGTCATATAGAGGTATTTTGGTTACAGAAAAAGGGAAGAAAATAAATTTTGTGTAAGGAACATAATTTGAAAGGAAACCACTTCTCAAATATGGTGAAATTTGACTCTTTTGAGAATGTGGGGAAACAAAAAAACAAAACTTACTCTTGGGTAAGTATCCTGAGTGAACCTGTTTGAAAACAGAGCAATCATTGAGTTAAATATCACTGAAGTTTGTGTGGCTCATGCTCTCATATTACCATTTTCTGAATTTTTAAGCATATAGCTGATTAACTGTAAGTCAAATAACTATTTAGAAACTATGGGAAAATTATGTAAGGAAACCGAGGGAGGAGAATGTTCTTGTCGGAAGGATACATCTTTTGGGTTTCCTACCATAAGTTAAAGATGGGTCACTGAGGAGTCTCTGATTTGAGATATTAGGAGTATGGAAGAGGAAGAATAAGAGATACTCTGATGAAAATAGAAAGTTAAGAATCTAAGTACAGAATGCATTGGGGACAGAAGGCATGGGGAACAATTAGAGGAATGCTTAGAGAAAGCAGAATATAGAGTCAAATGGAGCTACTTAAAATTGGCCAAGTTTCCAGCTGTTTTTATCTGGGAATTGTGCTGATTGTAAAGAAGGAATTACTTTGATGAGAGCTGATTTGCTGAAAAATGATACAATTTCCTCCTAGTGTCAATTATAGCCAAAGGAAGGGAAAATTTCCAGGGATGCTCCTGTTTTCCTAATTATTACCATTTCTTCTTTGGGGTGAGGGAAGAGGAGAAAACATAGCCTTTGCCTCTGCTTTTCTGTGAGAGGAGATATGACTTTGCTGAAAGATAATTAAATCAAATAGAAATCTTGGCTACTTCAAAAATTGGGTGGGGGAAGTCTGCATGACCCTGTCTCTATCTACAATCTGAAAGGGAGAAACTCCTTAGAATATAGCAGATGTGGGAGAATTTGGCATTTCTTCGGTTAAATGGAAATATTTTCTTGACACCCTGCCAAAGGCAGCTGTGTGCTGAGTTTATCGTTGCTTCAGTGGCTGGAGATAGCAGAGAAGTAGTTTTTACCAGCAGGATAGATGTGAGGACTAGAGGATGAACAAATAGCAGAAAAGGCATTTTGCCTGGCCGGGGATGCATGATATAGACTTTTAACCAAAGAGATCAAGTCTTAGCTTACAGAATCAAAATTTGCTCCAGGACATGGATTTCTCTACTAATGTACCTTTTGTTCCTCCATACTAGGCTATTGAAAATGTATGTACCCACTTATTGGTAGGGGTATGTGACCCACACTTATGGATGGACTGAGTTTTCCTGTTGAATAATATTCTGATTCTTCATGCTTTTGTCTTATAATTTAGTAAGGAATTCACATTTAAGTGTTAAAGTGACTGTTTTTCTTGAAAATGGAAAATTTGGCACTTCAGACTCAGGCGATATACTTTTAAACAGTACACTAGAATGATTATAGCACCCTTAGGATCATAAAGAGAATTTGAGTAGCAATTGATTAGCCCTCTCTTTGGAGACAGAACTTCTACCTGCTGAAGAAGGCTTAGATGATCAAGTCAATCTTAGCCCAAGGAGAGACTTCAGGGAGAGTTGAGGAGGAGCAATCAGTTCCATTTCCACAATATAAGTAAGAAAATTTCTTGTATTTATTTAAAATATTCATCTCCACTAACTTTTCTTTTAAAATCAAATATTTTCATTTGTCAAGCTCAGAAGAAAGCAGGCAAGGAAAAGCAAAGGGCAATTGATTCCTTTGTGTAGGGAAGGAAACTGGCTTGTGACAAGCAAATCTCTGTGTAAAATATGTATAGGTCAAGAATTAGCTGGTGAATTCAGGATCATTAAACTAACTCATCCATATGATTCATATTAGATTCTAAGCTCCTTGAGGAATAGTGTCATTTTTCATTTATATCCCCAATGCTTGATATAATGCCTTCCCTGTAATAAGCAATTAAATGCTTGTTGAATTGAAACATTTAATCTGATTGCCTCATTTTACAAATAAGAAAATTAGACACCAAAGCAATAAAGAGACTCGCCCAGTATTACACAGGGAATAAAGAATTGAGCTGGAATTCAAACCCAGGCATTCCGACTCCCAAACCAGTGTTCTTTCTATTACACCCTCCCCTTCTCTATCATTTACTACCGCTATGATCTTGGACAAGTCTCCTCACTTCTCTGGGACTCAATTTTCTGTCTAAAAAATGAGGGATTAGGATTAGATGACCACCAAGGAGGCACTGACTGGAACCACCCTGAACTGGTTTACTAAATCTAATTGTTGAATTTTAGGATAAACATTTATACATCCATAATCCATAAATGATACAAATCAGGACTTGTTTTATTATTTTGTCAATTTTGTAGACTTAAGAAAGTTTGGGGGAAAATGTTAAAATTGCAGATTAATTTTAAAAATGCCATGCATATATTTTTTTCAGAGTTGTTAAAACATTTACCAGAACATTCTTATGTCTATGGCTACTTCCAGCTTTCTTCCAAGATAACCTTATAATTATAAGAAAATTTTAGGGGGAGGATATATGCAAAGGAGCTTAAATTATTTGGGGAGGCATAAGAATATACTACTGTACTTTGGATGTTTGTACATGGATATCCATGAGCATTATTTATAATAGTTCTAATTAAACAAAATTGGATTATTCCAAAGTCAACAAGTATGTATTGAGAGTTTATTGAATCCTTCTTACTTTGTTGTGCTATGCATAGAGGAATACTGTATATGACAATTCCAGAAAATTAAAATATGCCTAGTATTAAAACTATACCAAGCATATATTAAAGTTTGATAGTTCAGAAAACACTTCTGGATCTTATAGTGCTCTAGATATATCATTTTTATCAATTGTATCTGCTCTGTAGGTTTGTGGAAATGCCAGTGCATAGACTCTCTGATTAATGGAAATCTGGATAAGAGATAATTTATTGTAGCAATTTTTATACTAGCCCTGTAGAACCTTGGCATTATTTTTGTTTTAGATTCCTCCATTATTCTTCATACTCTCTTCATAGAAAATGTGTCTTTTTTGACAGAAAACCCTGAAGCTGCAGAGTCAAAGTGACTTTCTCAGGTCATATATGCCAGAGGTATATCTGAAGTAAATCTTATATTCTCCTGTCCAAATCACATCGCTCCTCAACCTTAGCTGGAGCAGCTCAGTGTAGAAATTGTACTGAGTACCAGGTCATTTGCTTAGACATGGAATTGCTTGGATGGGCTGACTTCTGACAAAAAATGAGTTTGACTTCTTTCTTCCTTCATGTCAAATCAACAAGATTGCCCAACAAGTGTTTGTTGACTGTCTGTCATGTGAGCCATGAAAAATATGTTTATTATAGTAGCACAAAAATGGTAGAAACCTGAAACACTAACAAGATTGAAATGAGCATTTTTCCCCCTAGGTCAAGCAATGGTGAGATTTGGGGCTGGTGTGAGGAAGGAGGTATAGTTGTTATTAGGAAAAAGCCACTAGGAAATCAAACTTTGGGTTTCTCTTTGGGTTTCCCCAGTGTCCTAAAAAACCGACCCCTTTGGAGGAAACAAAGACAGAATTGGAGGGGACTAGGACTTAGAGTAGAGAGCAAATCTAGGAAATGGTCATGATTATAGGGACAAATATTTCTCAGAATATTTCAATATTTCTTGATCATGAAAGCAAAAACAGTTTCTAGGTGCAACAGGGCAGAATTGGTATAGTACCTGGGAGGAGAAACATGATAAGATGAATTTGCATAATGCTAAAAGAAATGGAATCCTGCCTCCTGCCTGCTGATTTTATGGCCAAGAAAGGGAGAAAACATATTCTTGTTTGGTGTCATTGCCATTCTCTAAAATCAATATCATCAAACTCAGCCTACAAGTTGTTGGCAAAATTCCTCAGTGTGCAGGAATGAGATAAAAATGTAATTGGGAAATGTTTAATCAAATAAATAAAAATGCAACACAGCATAAATCGTGTTTATGTGTGGTTTCCTAAGTGAATATGCAGCCCACCTTCCAATTCAGTTTGATGTTTCTGTGCTCAATTATTCACCCTGGGCCAAAGTTCTTTTCTAATGATAATTCTGATCACAAACTTTTCTCTCATTTTTTAAAGTTATGGAGATATATTTGCCAAATGGAGAAGTATAAGGAATTGTCATGATGATATCAAATAGATTTTCTTTTTCTTTCTTTTTTTTAAACCCTTACTTTCTGTCTTGGAGTCAATACTGTGTATTGGCTCCAAGGCAGAAGAGTGGTAAGGGCTAGGCAATGGGGGTCAAGTGACTTGCCCAGGGTCACACAGCTGGGAAGTGTCTGAGGTCAGATTTTAACCTAGGACCTCCAATCTCTAGGCCTGGCTCTCAATCCACTGAGCTACCCAGCTATCCCCTCAAATAGATTTTCAAGAGAAACTATTGCACAAAGATTTCACATTCAAGATCTGTATCTCCTCTACCATAAAGGCTTGCTGAAATTCAGATGATAATCTTTGTAAATCATTTTCATTGTGAGAGAAAGCCTTCTAAAATATTGTCTCACTTCCTGTTTTTCTAATTTTAAGAATCCTGACCTACCCATGAATATGGAACACTTTCTTGACACTCACATTAAAAAAAAAAAGTTATCAGTCATTTATAGTATCTGGATATCTCAATTCCACACCAGCAACCAACCACTTTCCTTCTTTTCTAAGCCAAAAGGAACCCCACAGGTTAGCATCTCTACCCACAAGGCAA
The DNA here is from genome assembly GCF_027887165.1 of Monodelphis domestica. NCBI lineage: Eukaryota > Metazoa > Chordata > Mammalia > Didelphimorphia > Didelphidae > Monodelphis > Monodelphis domestica. Next base: position 180,829,419 of record NC_077232.1, on the reverse strand, counting down.
AAAACTCCATTAATTGATTATCTTGATCATTTGATAAAATAGGGTCTACTATTAAATAAGTAATCTGTACACCTTATATTGGGCAGATAGGTGGTACATTAGAAAGAAGGCCAGGCTTGGAGTCAGGAAGAGTCATGAGTTCAAATCCAGTCTCAGAAACTTAATATCTGTATGACCCTAGATTTCAAGTAGCTTAACTGTTTGCTTGAGTTTCCTTATCTGTAAAATGAGTTTGAGATGGAAATGGTAAACCATTCCAGTATCTTTGCCAAGAAAACCTCAAGTGGGGTCAGGAAGAGTCAGACATAATTGAAAATGACTGAACAACAACAAAATATTTTACATCAAACTAGAAAGTCCTTGTCTTCAGATTATGACAATATTCATCAACTAATGTTATGACAGATAATTAACCACTGATGCTGAGCAAGTCACTTAATCTTCCACTGTCCTCAAATAATATTGTAAGACTTTAAGTTGCAGAAAAAGTTGACTTTTTGCACTTTCTGGTAGAGGATATTTCCTCACTACAGAATTCCTTAAATCAATTGAAATCATAGCTCCAGACCAGTGTACTGAGAAAGAAGAAAGAGAGAGACACACAGAGACAGAGACAGAGAAAAAGACAGAGAGAGTCAGACACAGGAAGTTACAGAGACAGAGACAGAATCAGAGGAGAGAGGAGAGAAATGTAGTAGAAAGATAATAGATGAAATAGATGATAGGTATAGCTAAATAATAGAGAGCTACAGAGAGAAAGATAAATTGATGTTTTGAAATTTGTTTATTGTGTTCTCATAGCTCCGTACTTCAAAAGACCTTTTCCCTCATCTAACACAAATCACTACCTCCAAACACCTTAGTTGAATTTTTGCTATGTCCAGACTCATAGGCCAAAGACTCTTCCACAGGGTCTTATCCAATGATAAATTTCCATAATGTAGATTTGATTTCTATCACCCCCTTCAAACAAGAAAATTGCCTGCTGAATAGCAAATTCATTTCAAGAAAATTGAATAATTGTATCTCTTTAAACTAAGTATTAATTGAGTCTCTGCCTTACCCTAAATATTTGATGATACTGGCCTGTCTTGTTGAGATGAATCTCTGAATTTTGTTTCTGATTCCCAGCATCCTGATTCCTAAGTACAAGACCAGATTCTCAGAAGGTTTGGAATGAGTCCTTATGCTTAATAAAGGCAGCTTACTACCCAAGAGCTGGGGAGCCCTAAGGTTGAATGCTTGGATAGCACATCCCTCTGCTTTTGCTCCATTTTCTTTGTTGCCTGGGGAGGCAGTTTAGTATACCAACAGCCATGACTTTCTTTGACTGGGATTCACAGTTTCTCCTTCCTTCACCTTCAAATTTAATACTTGATATATTTTCCATTGCTGAGTCCATAATAGTGCTTCTGAAGACTGTTACTCTTCCTCCTGGGCTCCTAATCGTTTTTATCAGACCTCTTTGGCAGTGTGGTGAAAACTATGGCCCTCTTTTCAAAATAATGTTTTTAAATACATAAAACAAAATCATAGAATTACAAGGTGTATGAATTTATTATAAATTATATCCATTTATTCTGTTTGAAAATGCATTAATTGATACCAGCACCCTTTGACTGGAGATGCTTGTGCACTATGGGAGGAATCATAGATATGAGTGGTTGTGTCCTGGCATACAGAAGGGATTGGCAGAAATCCCTTTGTGATGAGTGGCATGTCCAGAAGTCAAGTCTCAGACTAGGACTGAGGTTTCGCCTGTCCAATCAGAGGGTCCTACAAGGAGTGGCAAAAACTGACATTATAAGAAAAGAGATGGAAAAAATTGCTCACTCTCTTGCTGGAAATGAGCTGCTCTCTCTCCCTTCTCTAGAGCATGTACTATTTGGCATGATTTGATGTATCTGTAGACCAGCCAGTCCCTTAAGCTGAGGCAGCCATGTTGCTTGGAGCTTGAGCCCAGGAAGTGGGTGGTTTTTAGTTAGGTGCAGCCAGGTGATTATGTGGTCTTTTTCTTTTTCAATGCTCTGAGTTCAGCATCAAGAAGTATTCAGAAGATATTGATAATTAACTGTTCTCAAATTATGATTTCATTTTTAGCATAAACCAATGAAATTAAGTTCATCAAATAAAGTAGCTGTCCATCAATAGAGAGGAATGGCTAAATAGTAGTACATGATTTTAATCTATTATTGTTATTGCAGAATATTGCTGTAAGAACTGAAAAATATAAACAAATCAGAGAAGCATAGGAAATATCTTTATACACTGATGCAAAATGAAGTAAGCAACAACAAAAAAATAATGTACACAATGACTATAACAATATAAATGAAAAGAATAAACACATATACAATGCATACAGATATACACACACACACAAAATCAAGAGAATGTAGCAAAAGGATAAGAAAGACCCCCAAGATTGGCTTGAATGAACAGATATGAGAAGATATCCCCAGTCCACTGCTTTGCAGAAGTGAGAAGTCTATGAATGTGGCATATTGCATTTATGTTCAGATTTTTTTGTTGCATTGATCATTTTTGCCCATTTTTAAATTTTTCTTTTCCCTTGTCTTTAAAAATCCTACTTGTTATATGGGATAGCTTTCAAAGAAAGGCTGAGTGAGAGATAGTGAGGAAAGTTTTGGAAACAAAGGACACATTAATAAACATTTATTTTAAAATGAAAATAAAACACGGTTTGTTCTTCTTTTGTCCCTTTTTAAAAAAAAATCTACCAAGTAAGCAGAAAACTTATTTCATTATGAATCTTTCTTGCCTTATATCTAAATTCTATGTGTTCAAGTAACTTCTCAGGGAAAGAAAAAACCCAAACATGTATTCCCTATTTACAGAAAGGCATCTTTTGCCTAATCAAAAGAAATAAACATTTGATACTTAGCTTTCAGAGTACAGGCATGGAGAAACATCCCTTTAGCCTATCAAAGGACTGATTACATATTCAGGATCTGAAGTTATGCAGATTCACATTTAAAGTATGGCAACCAATTATTTTACTATAGTAGGTCAGGTAAGAAAAGGGTGAAGAGTTAGAGAGACACAGAAGAAAACTCCCAAGGCACAGAACCTGTTTCCATCCTTCCTAGCCATCAATGTTACATACTTTCTCAGAGCTCTTGACAACCTCATTTTTATTTAGTAAAACTTTAATATGTTTTAAAGCATATAAGGACATACAAAATGTTCAAAAGAAGGGTGTCACTCCTAGATCTGAACAATGAATGTCATATGTCATCAGTGCTGAGCAATATTTTTTTCTCAACTGAAACCTCAATCCATAATTTCATGGTGGGATGAATTGCCCATATGGGAACTCTTCCGACTGATACAGATTGAGACCTATCAAGCCTTAGGGAGTTCTCTGAAGCACAAAGGGGTTAAAGAACTTTCCCAGGGTCACACTACAGCTTCTGTGTCAGGGAGAGATTGGAAACTCAACTTTTTATTTTAAGTGCAGCAGCAATCTGTTAAACCATAGTACTTCTTTTTTTTGCCTTCTTGTTGAGAAAACTATTCACTTCAAGGCTGAGCTCAGAGCCCTCCTCCTAGATAAGCTCTTTCCTGGCTCCCTTTATTGCCCCAAATTATTTTAAATTTAACATATATATACTTGATATATATTTATATGTGTACAGTAGGACCTCATTTTACATAAATTCAATGCATGCAAATTCAGGTATATATGATTAGCAATTTAAAAAAAGACAGAAAATTACATAAATAAAAACATTTAATTATATGCTAAATTAGAATTATTTCCCTAAGCAGCATCAAGTCCCATCATGCTCAGAGAACCATTAGTGTGAGTCATAATGTTGTATTGCACCACACATTAATTAGTCTTTGACCCAAGTTGTTGCTTTTAACCAGTCTTGTCAAAGTCCCAGAGCTAACGAGTATCTGAGGCAGTATTTGAACTCAGGTCTTCCTATCTCCAGACTCTTTAATCTATTCATTGTGCTACACTGATGATCACATCCCATTTACAGCAAAAGACTCTAGTTATATGTGAACTGTACTCTCTCTGGCCTGGACCGACCTCTTTCCCAGTGGAAATTGTGACTAATGAACCCTTTCATTCAGGATTTCTACTTTGCCTTTCAGTGGACTCTTATTTATTTGCTTTTTGATAAGAGAGACCTGATATGCATTAGAAAACATTTAAGGTAGCTACCTGTGGGAAGGCTTATGCAAAACTTAAGGGAAAACAGATCTTTGATTTAGCTTGAGTTTCTCTTTGGGGTTGATCAGTGTTTCTTTTTGTTTTATGAAAATCCAAACTCATTCTCCCTCTCTCTCTCTCTGTCTCCATCTCTGTCTCTCTATCTCTGTCTCTTTCTGTCTCTGTCTCTATCTCTCTGCCTATCTATCTCTTTGCCTCTCTGTCTCTGTATCTCTCTCTATGACTATCTCTGACTATTTCTCTATCTCTGTCCCTCTCTCTCCCATCTCTTTCTTCTCCTTCCTCATCTTTCTTATCCCCCTCTATATAAATATATAAACATAGTGCTCTAATAATTAAACCACACTAAAATGGCATGTGTGTGTTATATACACTCATATGTATGTATACATATACCACACACATATGTATATATATGAATATACACAAATCTCTCTCTCTCTCTCTCTCTCTCTCTCTCTCTCTCTCTATATATATATATATATATATATATATATATATATATATATACACACATACCTTGATAGTGTGATTTAATGGTTATACTTTGATAAGGAAGATTGGGGTTCAAATCCTATCTCAAACACTGACTGTGTAATAGGACAAGTCAGGTAAATTCTGAGACTCAGTTTCCTCATATACAAAATGGAAAAAGTGACACACATCTCTTTAAAGATTACGATTACAGGCCAGACCTGTGCTTTCATTTCTGTTGGGAGCTTCCCAGGAGGAATTTCTTCTACCAGTGTAGGTTGGCACCTTCTTTTCAAGTTATAGTCTTAGAGAGTTGCCTCAAGTGGAGGACCCAAAGGGAGCAAGGGTAGGTGGGACTGGATGATGGGAATTGAGAACACTCATGATTAGGTCCAGACCAGATTAAAAATGATTGAGAAATATTTAACAAAATAAATAAAAATACAATAGAACATAGATACGGTAACATGATTTTCTGGATCCTTACAATATTGATATCCCTGGCCTAAAGCCCTCAGAAGTAAATGATTTTCCAGGGTCATTGGGCCAGTGTCTTAGAAATGGGGCTTGGACCTAGGTCTTCCTGGCTTCAAGGCCAGCTTTTTTTTTTTTTTGCATCATACTATGTTGGTTTTCTGCTATATAAAGCAAGAAAATGATGTTTTGCAAATATTAAGGTGCTATGAAAATATGAATTATTATTATGCCTACTACTATGAATAGTATTCAGAAAAAAAGAATTAGCAGACATACTATGAGAGAATAAGTTGATCCCAGGATCCAGGATTACTTTTCTTGACTAATATAAATTATGCAGATGTCTTTGGAGCTACGAATTTTGCTCATCAATAAAAATGAATGGGCAGTATCAAATATATCTTTCAGTGCCAATGTACTACAGTTATGAACTATTACCATGTTGGCATGATGATTTATACAAATGTATGTTTACAACCAAAGTGATTTGTTTACAAAGAGCATGGTCATACTTTGTATTCCCTGCCTTCATTAATTCTCTCAAATTTCCTTTCCAAGGTGGCACAAAGATTTTTTTAATCTAGCAGAAAACAGATATGAGAAAATTCTTTCCTTACACCAGAAGCAGCAGTATACATAGTGATTTTCCTATTCAAAAAGAATGACCCAATCAGCAAGTGCCAATAAGCTAGAAGCCATGAGGCAACATAAGCCTAATAGACATGACCCTGTCACTCCATCCCAGCCCACAGATGCAATGACAAATCCAAAGCCACAATTGAATATATCAGTTACAAGCTGGGAAAGTGCTTGGCTGCTTCCATCACTGGTCCTTTCCTAGCATTGTTGACCTCACACCATTCATAAGTCATTTCTGGTGTTTAATTCAATGGAATAATCTCCATCTCCATAGATATAATTATTCAGGTTGAGCAAGCAGCCAGTTGGCTTAGTAATCATTGAAAGCCAGTCTTCCCAGTCATATTTGGTGCCTAACAGATGGCTAATGTCAATTAGAATTGGAAAATGTATCTGTTCCACTTCAGGTATTCTTTTGTGATATACTTTTCAGGGACTTTTTACAAAACGTATCTTTTAAACAGACAGCACATTATGATGTCCAAGATTTAGGACACAGGAGATGAACATGAAGGGAACTAGAAAGCAGACTATGAAAGAACAAAAGACTTTTCATAAGGGTCTTACCCAACAATAATTTTCCATAACGTGCATTTGATTTCTACCTCCTCTTTAAAAGAAGTTTCCATGGGGACAATAAGTTATTTTTCAGAGAAATTGAACAACTATATGTCTTTAATCATGGCATTCATTGAGAATCTACTTTGGAAATATTCACCATTTTTGTGAGTTTTTCAGAAATCAACAAAGACATGGGAAATCATCCCAGCCATAGTTTGAACTTAGAATCTTTATAATGATTGTCCTCTTTGTTAAGATGCTATCCAGGTAGTTATAGATGCCTGACTCATTCTCTTCACCTAAGAAATTAGGGGATCTCTTTCTTTCATCTTTGAGTACTAGTGTGCCCCGATAGAATGATGACAATTACGTCGGTTTCTGAATTATTTCTGAGCTCCCTGGTTGGTAGGTTCTCTGCACCCTCCACCCCTAGCCTCTAGTGGGTTGTCAAGACTAAGAAAACATGAACAAAAGAACTGTTACTCGACTAGAGATTCTGAAGAATCTCTGATGACCTCAGGGACAACTATGAAAAGCAAAGGGGAATAAATATGGAATTGTAAGCTATTTTTGCCATAAAGGAAAATATATATTCACAGAATCACAGAATTTTATAGATGGAAGGGATTTTAGTGTCCACTTAGTCTAAAAGATGCCTGAAAGTAATTCCCTCTCCAATATACCTGACAAGTGGTCCCTGAGAATTTTCTTGATTGTTGCCAATAAGGAAGAACCCTTTACTTCCTAAGCAGTCTAATCACTTTTTGGACCCCTTTAATGCTCTGGAAGTTTTTATTCATTTCAAATTAAATGAAAAGCTTTCATTCCCCCTTGCCACCCTCCCCCCACACCAAGTCTAAATTTTCTCTTTCTATTTTTCACAATTTGCTCCTAATTCTCCCCCTTGGGGTGACATAGAACAAGTTTAATCCTTCTTCCAGGGAATATCCCTTCAAATAATGGAAAATTAGCTATCCTTTCTTCTCATATAACTTCTTTTTTTTTTAATTTTATAATAATTTATTTGATCATTTCCAAGCATTATTCATTAAAGACAAAGATCATTTTCTTTTTCTCCCCCCAACCCCCCATAGCCGACGCGTGGTTCCACTGGGTATCACATGTGTTCTTGATTTGAACCCATTGCCATGTTGTTAGTATTTGCATTAGAGTGTTCGTTTAGAGTCTCTCCTCTGTCATGTCCCCTCAACAGCTGTGGTCAGGCAGTTGCTTTTCCTCGGTGTTTCTACTCCCACAGTTTGTCCTCTGCTTATGGATAGTGTTTTTCTCCTAGATCCCTGCAGATTGTTAAGGTACTTTACACCGCCACTAATGGACAAGTCCATTAAGTTCGATTATACCACAGTGTATTAGTCTCTGTGTACAATTTTCTGGTTCTGCTCCTCTCACTCTGCATCACTTCCTGGAGGTTGTTCCAGTCTCCATGGAATTCCTCCACTTTATTATTCCTTTTAGCACAATAGTATTCCATCACCAACATATACCACAGTTTGTTCAGCCATTCCCCAATTGATGGGCATCCCCTCGTTTTCCAATTTTTGGCCCCCACAAAGAGCGCAGCTATGAATATTCTTGTACAAGTCTTTTTCTCCATTATCTCTTTAGGGTACAGACCCAGCAGTGCTATGGCTGGATCAAAGGGTAGACATTTTTTTATCGCCCTTTGGGCATAGTTCCAAATTGCCCTCCAGAATGGCTGGATCAGTTCACAACTCCACCAGCAATGAATTAATGTCCCTACTTTGCCACATCCCCTCCAGCATTCATTACTTTCCTTTGCTGTCATGTTGAACAATCTGCTAGGTGTGAGGTGACTCCTGTAACAGTTAAAATTTAGGGGAGATGGGGAGACTGAGGCAGGTAGAAATTAGTTTCTCTCTGCAGGGAGTATTATATTTTTTAGAGGTTTATTAAAGGCTAAAGATTAAGGAACATACAAGTAAGAAACATGTGCCTAGGCCAGAGGCCTAGACAAAATAACCTCACATCACGCAAGAGACGAGCTTGCTCCAAACGGAAGTCCAAAAAGAGCCAAGAGAGACTCAAAAGCCTTTGAATCAACTTAAATACCTTCTCGATCTTGGCCCAGGTGAGATTACAAGGCATTCTGGGGAAGTGGAGCAAAGGCTCATGGGGATTGTAGTCCTGTATTCGAGTCTATTTTTTTACACACCTCAGAGTTGTTTTGATTTGCATCTCTCTGATTATAAGAGATTTAGAACACTTCTTCATGTGCTTATTTTTTTTCTTGATAATTGGGATTCATTTATTCTTTGTATTTTTATTACTCAGTGACTGATTTAGGCTTTTTTTTTTTTAATTAAGAAAAAAAAAACTCTTACCTTATGTCTTACTATCAATTCTGAAACAAAAAAGTGGCAAGGAAGAGCTAGATAATCAGGGTTAAATGACTTGCCCAGGGTCACACAGCAAGTAAGTATCTGAGGTCAGATTTGAAACCAGGCCCTCCTGACTCCATTCACTACTCACTGTACTACCTAGCTGTCCTGCCTAGCAGAGTTCTGACCCAACTGCTCAAAACAAGCTGATTGATTGATTAGTTGATTGACTATTCTCTAGCTTGTGGGCAGTTTGGTCTTCCAGAACTGTGGGATGCTGTTCTGAAAGTTCTTTTTTTTTTTTAATTTTAAACATTATTTTATTTGGTCATTTCCAAACATTATTCACTGGAAACAAAGATCATTTTCTTTTCCTCCCCTTCCCTCCCTCCCACCACCTTTCCCTCTCCCATAGCCGAGGCATGATTCCACTGGTTATCACATGTGATCTTGACTCGAAACCATTTCCCTGTTGTTGGTATTTGCATTAGAGTGTTCATTTAGAGTCTCTCCTCAGTCATATCCCCTGAACCCCTGTAGTCAAGCAGTTGCTTTTCATCGGTGTTTTTACTCCCACAGTTTATCCTCTGCTTGTGGATAGTATTTTTTAGATCCCTGCAGATTGTTCAGGGACATTGCATTGACACTAATGGAGAAGTCCATTACCTTTGATTGTGCCACAGTGTATCAGTCTCTGTGTACAATGTTTTCCTGGTTCTGCTCCTCTCACTCTGCATCACTTCCTGGAGGTTTTCATGTGCTTATTAATAGTTTTGATTTCTTTATCTGAAAACTGCCTATCCATGTCCCTTGCCTATTTATAAATTGGAGAATGGCTTGGATTTTTGTACAATTCGTTTAGCTCTTCATAAATTTGAGTAATTAAACCTTTGTCAGAGGTTTCTATGAAGATTTTTTCCCAATTTGTTGTTTCCCTTCTGATTTTAGTTACATTGGTTTTGTTTGTACAAAAGCTTTTTAATTTGATGTAGTAGAAATTATTTATTTTACATTTTGTGACTCTTTCTATGTCTTGCTTGGTTTTAAAGTCTTTCCCCTCCCAAAGGTCTGACATGTATACTATTCTGTGTTTACCCAATTTACTTATAGTTTCCTTCTCTATGTTCAAGTCATTCACCCATTTTGAATTTATCTTGGTGTATGGTGTGAGGTGTTGATCAATTCCTAATCTTTCCCACACTGTCTTCCAATTTTCCCAGCAGTTTTTATCGAATAGTGGATTTTTGTCCCCAAAGCTTAGATCTTTGGGTTTATCGTATATTGTCTTGCTGAGGTCGTTTGCCCCCAGTTTATTCCACTGATCCTCCTTTCTGTCTCTTAGCCAGTACCAAATTGTTTTGATGACTGCTGCTTTGTAATATACTTTAAGATCTGGGACTGCAAGGCCCCCATCATTTGTGTTGGTTTTTTTTTTCATTATTTCCCTGGGTATCCTTGATCTTTTGTTCTTCCAAATGAACTTTGTTATGTTTTTTTTCTAAATCAGTAAAGAAATTTTTTGGGAGTTCAATGGGTATGGCACTAAATAGATAAATAAGTTTGGGTAGGATGGTCATTTTTATTATATTGGCTCATCCTATCCATGAGCAGTTAATGTTTTTCCAATTGCTCAAGTCTAGTTTTAGTTGTGTGGAGAGTGTTTTGTAGTTGTGTTCATATAGTTCCTGTGTTTGTCTCGGGAGATAGATTCCTAGGTATTTTATTTTGTCTAAGGTGATTTTGAATGGGATTTCTCTTTCTAGTTTTTGCTGCTGAGCTGGTTGGAGATATATAGAAATGCTGATGACTTATGTGGGTTTATTTTGTATCCTGCAACTTTGCTAAAGTTGTTGATTATTTCAATTAGCTTTTTGGTTGAATCTCTAGGATTCTTTAAGTAGACCATCATGTCATCTGCAAAGAGTGATAACTTGGTCTCCTCCTTGCCTATTTTGATGCCTTCAATTTCTTTTTCTTCTCTAATTGCTACTGTTAGTGTTTCTAGTACAACGTCAAATAGTAGAGGTGATAATGGGCATCCTTGTTTCACTCCTGATCTTATTGGGAATGCATCTAGTTTATCCCCATTACAGATGATATTAGCTGATAGTTTTAGATATATACTGTTTATTATTTTTAGGAACGACCCTTCTATTCCTATGCTTTCTAGTGTTTTTAATAGGAATGGGTGTTGTATTTTATCAAAGGCTTTTTCTGCATCTATTGAGATAATCATGTGGTTCTTGTTGGTTTGCTTGTTGATGTGGTCAATTATGTGGATGGTTTTCCTAATATTGAACCAGTGCTGCATCCCTGGTATAAATCCTACTTGATCATGGTGGATGACCCTTCTGATCACTTGCTGGAGTCTTTTGGCTAGCATCCTATTTAAGATTTTTGCATCTATATTCATTAGGGAGATTGGTCTATAGTTTTCTTTCTCTGTTTTTGACCTGCCTGGTTTTGGAATCAGTACGATGTTTGTGTCATAAAAGGAGTTTGGTAAAACTGCCTCTTTGCTTATTATGTCAAATAGTTTGTATAGTATTGGGATTAACTGTTCTCTGAATGTTTGATAGAATTCACTGGTGAATCCATCAGGCCCTGGGGATTTTTTCTTACGGAGTACTTTGATGGCTTGTTCAATTTCTTTTTCTGATATGGGATTATTTAAGAATTCTATTTCTTCTTCTGTTAATCTAGGCAATTTATATTTTTGTATATATTCATCCATATCACCTAAATTGGTGTATTTATTGCCATATAATTAGGCAAAGTAATTTTCAATGATTGCCTTAATTTCCTCTTCATCGGAGGTGATGTCCCCCTTTTCATCTTTGATCCTGTTCATTTGCTTTTCTTCTTTCCTTTTTTTAATTAGATTGACCAGTACTTTGTCTATTTTGTTTGTTTTTTCAAAGTACCAGCTTCTTGTCTTATTTATTAATGCAATAGTTCTATCACTTTGATTTTATTAATTTCTCCCTTAATTTTTAGGATTTCTAGTTTGGTTTTCTGCTGGTGGTTTTTAATTTGATAGCTTTCAAGTTTTTTTATGTGCATTTCCAATGATTGATCTCTGCTCTCCCTAATTTGTTAATATAAGCATTCAGGGATATGAATTTACCTCTCATTACCGCTTTGGCTGCGTCCCAAAAGGTTTGAAAGGATGTCTCATCATTGTCATTTTCCTCGATGAAATTATTAATTGTTTCTATGATTTCTTCTCTAACTAAATGATTTTGGAGTATCATATTGTTTAATTTCCAATTAGTTTTTGATTTGGTTTTCCATGTACCATTACTGATCATTATTTTTATTGCCCTGTGATCTGAAAAGGCTGCATTTATTATTTCTGCTTTTCTGCATTTGTGTACCATGTTTCTGTGACCTAATGTATGGTCAGTCTTTGTGAATGTGCCATGTGGTGCTGAGAAGAAGGTGTATTCTTTTTTATCCCTATTTATTTTTCTCCATATGTCTATTAATTCTAATTTTTCTAAGATTTCATTCACTTCTTTTACCTCTTTCTTATTTATTTTTTGATTTGATTTATCTAAATTTGATAATGGTTGGTTCAAGTCTCCCACTAATATGGTTTTACTGTCTATTTCTTCCTTCAATTCTCCTAGTTTTGCCATTAGAAATTTGGGTGCTATATTGTTTGGTGCATACATGTTGATTAGTGATATTTCCTCATGATCTAAAGTCCTTTTTAACAAAATAGAATTACCTTCCCTATCCCTTTTGATCAGGTCTATTTTTGCTTTGGCTTTGTCAGATATCATGATTGCAACTCCTGCCTTCTTTCTGTCAGTTGAGGCCCAGAAGGTCTTACTCCATCCTTTAATTCTGATCTTGTGGGTGTCTACCCACCTCATGTGTGTTTCTTGAAGACAACATATGGTAGGGTTTTGGATTCTAATCCATTCTGCTATTTGTCTACATTTTATGGGTGAGTTCATCCCATTCATGTTCAAAGTTATGACTGTCACTTGTGGACTCCCTGGCATTTTGATATCCTTCCCTAATTCTAACCTTTCTTCTTCAGCTCTACCTTTTAGTCCAGTGATTTACTTTAAATCAGTCCCCCTTGTCCCCTCCCTTGATATGTTTCCCTTTCTAGTCCCTCCCTTTTTGTTTCCTCCCCCTCCCCCCTCTTCTTCCCTCCATTTTTTGTGTTCCCTTCCCCCTACCCCCCTTGGTTTTCCCTTCTCCCTTCCCTTGTTGGGTAAGATAGAATTCAAGATCCCAATGGGTCTGGATGTTCTTCCCTCTCAGAGTTGATTTCCCTGAGAGTAAGGTTTAAGTAAAAACTCTCTTCCTCTCCTTCTTATAAGAGTTTTCTACCCCTCCCCTTCCCATGTGAATCTTTGTGTGAGAAAGATTATTCTATTTGGTCTTTCTTTTCCCCCTATTTACACATTACATTTTTCCCACATGTTAGTATACATAGATTGATATAAATGTAGTCCTTATAGAAGAGAGTTTGAGTAAAAGGAAAAGATAACATTTTTCTCCTTTTCCCTTTCCTTCATATTTACCTTTTCAGGTATTCCATGCTCTTTGTTTTTCGATATCGAACTTTCCACAGAGCTCTCGTCTTTTCTTTTCAAAAACTTGGAAATCTTCTATTTTGTTGAATGCCCATACTTTCCCTTGGAAGTATATAGTCAGTTTTGATGGGTAGCTGATTCTTTGTTGAAGACTCAGCTCTCTTGCCTTTCTGAAAATGTTCCATGCCTTAAGGTCATTCAGAGTGAAACTTGCAAGGTCTTGTGTGACCCTGATTGGCATTCCTTTATATCTAAATTGTCTTTTTCTGGCTTCTTGTAAGATTTTTTCTTTTGCTTGAAAGCTTTGGAATTTGGCAATTACATTCCTGGGAGTTGTCTTTTGGGGATTTAGTGTAGAGGGTGTTCTGTGAGCTCTGTCAGTGGCTCTATTGCCCTCTTGTTCTAGAATCTCTGGGAAATTTTCTTTGATTATATCTTGTATTATGATGTCGAGTTTGCTGTTTATTTCTGGCTTTTCTGGTAGTCCAATTATTCTTAAATTGTCTCTTCTCCCTCTATTTTCCAAGTCTTTGACCTTGTCAGTGAGATATTTTATGTTCTCTTCTAATTTCTTGGTCTTTTGGCTTTGCTTTATTAGTTCTTGCTCGTTATCTTCGAGTTGCCTAATTCTGACCTTTAAAGCCTGGTTTTCCTTTTCAGTTTGGTCAAACTGGTTTTGTAGATGCATGAATTTCTTTTGCATTATTTCCCACTTTTCCTCCCAGAAGGCTTCCATCTTTTTGATCCTTTCCAATTCAAATTCTTCATGGGTTTGTGGAGAGTTTCCGTTTCCTTTGGAAGGTTCCAGAGCATTTGCTTGTGTTTCCTCTTCTATCTCCTCTGTATTTTGTATTTTTGCTCCATAAAATGTGTCCAAATCACCCCTTCTTCTTGTTTTTCTTGGAATTTTGAGGCTTTTGTGCTTCTGTGGAGTTTGACATCTGTATCTGAGTGGGGAGGACTAGCTTTTCTTATCTCTGTCTGGTGTTCAGAGGTTTTAGCCCTAGGCAGATTGTCTGTTCTCCTCATCTGTTCTGTCTTCCCAGGGAGGCTAGGAATTGATGGTGTTTCCGTGTTACTGCCCTCCTCAGTTCCTTCTCCGCTTCCCCACTTCCACGCTCTGAGCCTGGTTCGGCCCTTTCTGCGAGGTGTTTGTTTCAGTGCCTTAGCCGGCTAGAAGAGCCTACACTCTGAGGGGGGAGGGGCTGAGGCTTCCCAGCTCCTAGGTCTCCTGAAAGGATTAACTTCCCTGGGTTGAACTGAGTATGCCTTGAGGCAGGGACCTTCCCTGAGACTTGGAGGGAAGGATCCAGCCAGGGGGCTGCAGGTCCCCCGTCTCTCTCTGTTTCCCTGCAGTTTCCCTGCTGTCTGGGTGCCCCTGCGACTGGGTCAGGTTGTTTTCAGGATGTGGTCTTTAGAATAGCTCCCAAGGCCCATTTGCCAGCCCTGAGGGCTACTGTTGTTTCAGAAGACCCTGCTCTCTGAGGGGGGAGGGGCTGTGGCTTCCCAGAGCTCTTAGGGTTGGTGATAGGATTAACCTCGAACTGAGTATGCCCTGAGGCAGGAACCTTTGGTGAGACTCAGATGGAAGGATCTGGTCAGGGTGCTGCAGGCTCCCTATCTCTCTCTGTTTCCCTGCTGTCTGGGTGCCCCCGCAACTGGATCAGGTTGTTTTCAGGAAGCGGCCTTCAGGATAGCCGGCCCTGAGGCTCTGAGGTTCCCTCTGCTGCCTTGGACTCAGCGCTCTGGGTTGGGAGGGATGGGTCCTGGGACCTTCCTTCTGCCTACCCCTTAGATCCAAGTGATCTCATGTTCTGGCTTTGGGGGGGGGGGGCGTACCTTTTGATCCAGGTCCAGGTCCAGGAGGAGGATTCCCAGGGTCTATGCTGTTGTTCCTTTTGAATTTTGGTGCCCTAGGAGCATATAGTTTGAGTTCGGTAGGGAAGGGTTTCCGGAGATCTGAACTTTAGCTTTCTCTAAGCCGCCATCTTGACCAGAAGTTTTCCTTCCGTTTTTCTAATCCAACAGTTTTTTCCTCTGAATGTGGAAAATGTTTTTTTCTTGTAGATTCCTCCTAAGTTGTTCAAGATCACTGCATTGACACTAATGGAGAAATTCATTACATTCTCATCTATCTTCTTTTACATATTAAGCATCTATAGTTGTTTCAATCATTCTTCATAGAGCAGAATTGGTCAAAGGAACTTTTTTCCCCTCTGCTTTATTGACAATAATGAGCTACCATCTGATTTGTCTCTCACAATCAAGCAATTTCTCACCTAAATGAGTGAATCATAGGCTAAGCCAACACCTTTTCCAAGGCTCAGTAGGTTATCAAAACTCCCATGGCAAAAAAGCAGTAACACACACAAACACATACAGTCACAGACACAGATGCTCAAACACACACAAAGAAACACACTAAAGATGTTGGTCTCCCTTCCCATCTATCTCCTGGAGTAGTAGATAGATTGCTGGATTTGCAATCAGTAAGAACAATGTATAAATTCTGCCTTAGGCACTTAGTAGCTGTGTGACCCTACATAAGTCATTTAACCTCTCCATGCCTTAGTTTCCTCATTAGTAAAATGAAAGGACTAGACTCAATGGCCTCTAAACTGTCTTCTAGTTATAAATTTAGGATTACAATCTTCTATCCATTCTAAGGTCTACACTTAGGGAATTCATCAATGGGGAGGAAGACACAGAACCAACATCTTTGCTGATAAAGAATATGATAAATAATTTTCTCAGATAGTCAGTTCTCTGGTAAAAGTATAATAACAATGCCAGCCTTAACCCAATGAAGTACTTGAAGTCATCTTTGAGATCAGACAAGTTAGAAGACTGGCCAGAGGTCAAAACCAACCAAGAGGGAGCTTTCAGTTTTAGTTAAATAGTTTCATCTCCTATTTGAAGAAAGAAAAGTCAATGGTGGGTTGTTAAGTAACCTGTCAGTGGGTAGAGATGATATCTGTGCAGTGCTTTTCCTACTGAATTTGGACCTGAATAGTGTCTTAAGTCGCTTTACAAAAATGCTTTTTCATGAGGATCATGGTGGTACATGGCAGAGGGATGCTATGATTCTCTGTATAAAAGATTCCCAAATTGCATTGGCTCAACAGAACAAAGATTGGGGGTAGGTGAGATGAACAGCTATCCAGGGCACAAAACACGAGAGGACATAGAATCGTAGATTTAGATCTGGAAGGAATTTTAGAGACCATTGACCTTCAATTTACAGATGAAGAAACTGAGACAGAGCAATGAGGTGCCTTGCCCAGGGTCACACAGCTAGTGACTGAGGCAGAATTTGAATTTAGGTCTTCCTGACTCCAAGTCTAGATCTCCAGCTACTGTAGCAGCAGATGTACAATGAGAGATATTTGTTCCTAATCTTAAATGAGAAAAAGAGACACAGGACTCTCAGTGTGTTGCAGAAGAACAAGTAACTAAATAGCAGCAGAGGTAGAATCTAAGCTTCCTCACATCAAGTCCCTAAGAGGCAACTTTGTATTGCTTTCTTCTGTCTTTATCTCACAAGTCATTTCAAACACAGCTTTATCTTGATTTAACCTTCCTTCATGTAAAAAACAAACAAAAAGCAAAATATCACATGCACAATTATACAAAAATATCTGACACACACAGTGACTGTATCTGACAATGCAGTCAATAGTTGATCTTTGTAATCTGCCTCTCTGATATTGAGGGGGAGGTATTTTTTCTTTGGAGGCTGTATACCTCAGTGGTTAAGAGCTCTGGGTTCAGAGTCAGGAAGGCCTGAATTCAAATCTAGTCTCAGACGTTTCCTAGATATGACAACTTGGCCAAGTCGCTTACCCTCTGTTTGCCTAGGAGGCAGCTAGTTGGCTCAGTGGATAGCATGCTGGGCTATGAGTCAGGAATATCTGAGTTCAAATTTGACCAGAGACATTTCCTAGCTGTGTGTCTTCAGGAAGTCACTTAACCTCTGATTGCCTGATGAAAGGATCCACTGGATTCACTAGAGAAGGAAATTGCAAACCGCTCCAAGGGGGTCACAAAGAGCCAGCACAACAGAATTATTGAACAACAACAGCAACATCAACTTTTCTTCATGAGCCATTTCTTTATTATTTTATCTTGTCATCATTTTTTCATTATCTATTCTTCATGATCTCTAATGTTTTTTAAGTCCTATAAATTCAACCTTAATATTTAAAGTGATTTTAAAAAATTGTATTGTTAGAGTCCTTGCATATGTTATTATCTCAGTTCTGCTTATTTTACTCTGAATTGGTTCATACAAAATGCTCCCATTTTCCCTTAATTCTTAACATTCATCATTTTCTACTGCCCAATGATATTCTATAATATTCATTTACCATTGTTTTTTCAACTGTTCATTAACCTATGGGCATTGGCTTTGTTTCCAGGCTTTTTTTTTCCCTATCAAAAAGGGTGCTGCTATGAATAGTTTTGAAGACATTGTACTGTTGTCACTTCCTGTCTTCAGCTTCTTTGTATTATATGGTCAATAGTGGGAATGCTGAGTCAAAGGGCATGATCATTTTAATGACTTTTCTTATATATTTCCAAATTCTTATTCAGGATAGTCAGCCCACTTCACAGCTCCACCAACAGTGTATTAGTATGCATGTATTCCCACAGGTCCTCTGATTATTCTCAGTCTTTGTCATCTTTGCCAAATTTTCATGGTATGAACCTAAAGTCCATAGCTATTTTTTGGTGTGTTATTATCATTGTTTGTGTTGCTTTTCAGTCATTTCAATCATGTCCTACTCTTCATGACCCTATTTAGAGTTTTCTTGGCAAAAATACTGGAATAATTTACCATTTACTTTTTCAGCTCATTTTCTAGATGAGGAACTAAGGGAAACCGAGTTAAGTAACTTTCTAGGGTCATATGTTTAGTGAGTGTCTCAGGCTGGATTCGAACATAGGGAATTGAGTCTTCCTGCCTCTAAACTTGACACTCTATCCACTACCACCAACTTGCCTTTTTTCACTAAAGTGACTCAATTTGGGAGGATCATTTATACTTTGTGAATCATCCTTTGAAAACTGTTTGGGCATATCATTTGACCATTCATCTATTAGTGAATGGTTTTCTGATGTTATGTATTTATGTCAATTCCCCATATATTTTAGAGATCAAACTTTTTGCATATTTATTAAAAATATTTTTCTGGCTTCATCTGTCTTCATTGATTTTATTCATGTTAAAAGGTTTTAAAGATGTACACAATCAAAATTGTCTAGCCCTTTGCTTTTTTTCCCACTGGGTTCACATTATATCCAGTAGACAAACATATCCCTGAAGGCAAGGAACAGGATAGAGGACAAATCATACTCCATGTGCATGTGTGTGTGTGTGTGTGTCTGTGTATGTGCATGTGTATGGAGAGGGTATCTCCCATTTCACAATATTTGTATATAGGGGAAGTCTAGTTTAAATGAAGATCAAAGGCAGTCTTGAGAGAGAAAAGAAGAAAGAAGATGTCACAAAAAGGGACAGTGTGCCACCTGAGGGACATTCAAAGAAAAGGAGAAGTTTCAGTGAGCAAATCCTAGTTGCCCACTGCTGTAGTCTATCTAGGAGATTTATTACCCATGTTATACCTATAGAGAAAATCAGAATTGTCTCCCAATGAGCTCAAGAAATTGTATTCTCTTTGGAGATATTTCTTTCTCTGTTTTTGGTAGACAAATTACGAGAGTTCTGGAACTTCATATCCTAGCATTTAAAGAAAACAAGAACAGTTTGTTTTAAATATTATTGGATTTTGCATTAAGCTAGATTACTTTTCCTGGAATTTTTAAGATATCTGAGAATACAAAAGAGATGCTAAAGGTCAGAATTGGGACTTGGTCCAGCTCAACTGAGTAGAAAGAAAATTTCAATTTACTCACATGAAAACTTGGAGTCAGGAAGTATTCAGAATCTGCCTCTAACATTTCATAGCTGTGTGGCCATGGGAAAATCAGAGAACCAAAGTCTTTATTTCCTTATCTATGAAATGGGCATACTTGTGTAATCTACCTTCTGGGGTTATAAGGGTCAAATGAGATGTTTGTAAGTACTTTGTCAACCTTAAAGCATTAGCTAAAAAGAAGTTGTTCATGGTAGCAGTAGCCCTAAATCAGGCCCATTGAAGCCAGGGATTGTAGGAAGTTTAGAGCTGAACTTATATTGTTTTTCTGGAGGGGAAATAGATACTGGAAAGGATTGGTCATAGAAGGCCTAGCCTGACAATTAAAAACAAAACAAAACTACATGGTCTGCTCCAAGGCCAAGGTCATATAGCAATTCAAATGATACCAATGACTTCTTAGTTCTTATTGCATTGATTAAAAAAATAAACCTTTAATGAGAGAACTACCCCATGGGCATCTAGTACTTTTAGCATATTCTCTGTTTGGTGCAAAGATTCCTGGAGAATTCAAGCCCACAAGGGAGGATGTAATCAAGAAAATCAAAGAAGTAAATGAAGAAACAAGGAAAGTCATGACTGTATAACATTTACCCTCCTCTCTCCTTTCTAATTATTCTTCCCAAGCCAGTTGACTCAAGAGAACATGAACCTGCCTCTTCCTCTGTCCCCTCCCATTCCTTTTCTTTCTTTTCTTTAAAATTGGAACACATGGATCAGAGCCCTTTTATATTGTTGTTTCTCTCCCTGGCTTGGCTGTTTAAGAACAATGTTGTGATACCTTCTTGCACCTACTCCCACCAAGATCAGCCCAGAACTTAAATTATGGAGCAAACGTAAGCTTTGAAGACATTTTTTTTTATTTAATCTGTATTCCCCTGTTTCATCTACACAGCCATCGAGCACAATCTGTATCATTATCTGCCACACCATCTTTCCTTTTAATAAAGGGGGGATAAAAAGTAAGACATCTGTGTTATAACATTAATATATTCAAAGGTTTTTACTTTCATCTTGCTGGCATTAACACTGTGTAAATGCAGTGTAAGTGTAACTTAGAACATCACTGAGTTCCCAAAGAAGAGTGTACTTAGTGGCATAAAGGAAGAAGTGGGGAAATGAGGAGAGAGCCAGGCTGGAGCTGGGCATTATGTAAAAAGCGGACTTTTATTCATAAACAGAGTACTTTTTGCCACTGCTCTTACATACCTCTGTGTCTAATTGCTAGCACAATTTTTAAGGCACTAAGGCAAGCCTCTAGCAGTGTGCTGAAGGTGTGTGTTTGTGCTGTTATGCCCTCTGGCTTTGCTGCCAGCCTATTCCCTTAGATCAGAGCCAGAAGGCAGACTGTTTTCGAATACCGATCACCTCACCCGGACCTAATCCTTTGAGTTCTCTTTGGCATCTATCCCTTCTGCCAGTTTCCTCTTCTGTTCCTCTCTTTTCTTCTGAAGTTGACAACAAAGACATCCTCAGGGCCCTCCTTGATGTAAGACCACTCTTGATGTTATTACAGTGTGGTTTTTTTTGTACCCTAAAGTTGTGCTACTTTGCTATTCAGCTAGCACAATATTTGCACACCAGAAGATAAAGAAAAATGTGAATATGTTACACAGAGTGAGAGTTTCTTTTTAATTTGTACCCCTCAGTATTTTATGTTTTTTGATGTAAACCTCTTTCTCTCCCTGTCATTCATCTACATACCTGATCAAGAACCTGGAGGTATCTCTTTATAGGCCGGGTGACTCCGCTACCTTAAATTGGCCTGGCCTGCCACTTTTAATTTTTAAGATGCGGAGGTACAGAACGGGGATGAATATGGAATGTCTATGAAGCACAAAACTTTTGAACGGTTCCTGTCCTCTGTGATAGTGAGTTTTAAAAGGGAAATCTCCAAAGAGCTAATTAGTAGACAAGTAGAGCTCAGCCTGAACAAAGCTGAAAAGATAGCAGAAAACTAAAAGGACGTGGCCACGGCTGACGAAAATCAAAGCCCTGACAGAGAGCTGGCAGTAACCTTGGGCTGCTAACTGACAGGGACGATAAAAAAAAATAAAAAATAAAAAAAACAACCCTCTGAACCCAGCACATAATGACAGGCCCACTATTGGCTCTCTAAAGAGCACCATATCTCTACCAAACAGGAAGCTGGAGGTGCATCTATACTACTAGAGATAAGACTTCTCCTTTCTGACCTACCTGCATTAGTCCAGGGATGGCTCCCATCATTCTCCATGTTGGAGGAGCCTAGGTGGAGATGTGAAAGCTTTCAAAGGTTGTTTGAAAGTCCTAGATCTGTGGTTAACATAGGGGCTGAAGAATCTGTGCCTAAAAGGCAGGGAAAAGAGAAGTTCCCATAATTTACAGGGTAATTTGGAATTATACAAAGAGCAGGTGACTATAATCTCCTTACTTTTTGGTGCAGAGATTCCTAAACACCAGAGGAAGTCAATGATACTAAGAAATCAACTCCTACCTCCATATACATCACAGTGTTTACAATAGCCCTTTTTGTTTCAGTAAAGAACCAGGGGGGGGGGGGAAGAGATGCTCCTAGTTTGGAGAAAGATTTCAGTGGATTGTGGTGCATTAATTTCCTGGAATATCAGTGAATATTAAAAAAAAAAAACAATGACTATTATGCGTTCAGAGAATCATGGGAAGACTTGTAGGAATTGATGCAAAGTGAAAAAAAGAAGAACCCGAAATACAATTGACAGTAACTATAATAACAACAATGGAAATAACAGTAACAAATGAAATCAATTGAAATAGAATCCTGTGAAATTATAATGGCTAAATTTGGCTACAAAAAATAAAAGGAGAGATATGAGGATGTATTTTCCTCCACTCTTTGCAGAGCTGATAAACAACAGGTTTGAAATATTGCTTATTCTGTAAAACTTGGATGATAGGTTGGTTAGTTTTACTGAGCTTTTTTTCTGTTCTTGTTATTAGGATGCCTATCTGAGAAAGGATTAGAAGGAGATTGATTGGGGAATACCAGTAGTTTTTGTTTTTGTTTTGTTTTGTTTTGTTTTTCAAAAAGGAAAACAACCCTGTTAGGAGTACAAATGCTCCATGATCCCTTCCAACTCTGACATTCTGTGATCCTAGGAAGAATAGTGGAGACAAAGAAAATGCCTGAAAATGGAGGATGACTAAGTTATAAGGTATTTGAATAGCACGCTAGTTAATCCAGAAAAAAAATTAAGTAAAATGAACAACACCTGAAAAAAAAATCCAAAGGTGAGAGGAGAGGTAGGAGATGAGAAAATAAACATTGAAGTTATTGTTACGAGAAGAAGAGTGTGATTAAGAAATTAAGGCTAGGGATGAGGAAAAGGCTACATTTTAGAAGAACTAGAAGGGAAAGAAACTATGAAGATGATTAAAAACAAAAAAGAATAGTCTTGATTTTCACTGAGGAGAAATATTTATTTTAAGCTTATGCATTACCAGTATCTGTCCTAAATTCATTTGTTGTTTGTCCTTCATTTAGAAGAGGACCATTGACACACTATAGTGACTTCAAATGATTTGCATTTAAGTGAGCCAAAGTAGCACAAGATCATTAATCTCACTTTCTCTTCCAGATTTATTGAAGTCCAGTGGCAAGACAAAAGTCAGCATGATTGTCAATGGTGTGAGATGATGTGAATGACCTTGGAAATGCTGATGTCTGATCAATCTCTAAAAACTCCATTGTGCCTGCTTCAGTCACCTTTCATAGCCACTGGAAGAAGTTATTCTCATTCACCCCTTTTTCAGGGGGTAGTCTTTATATGTTTGGAGTATACATCCCCCTTATTCACCAATAGGTTTGAGGTCTGACAGTTATTCTCAACCTGGATTATCATGTATTCTAAGACAGTTTCATTGGGATGTAGCTTCTTGGAACCACAGGTGAGAGTTGTATAAAAGGTGGATACCAAAGGTAGATGAACAGTCCTGGAAAAGTCTCTACAAGCCCTAATACCAAAGGTGTTAATCTTCCACAAACACCCCGTATACCCCAAAGAGGTAGAGGAAAGAGATAGTCAAGCTTATTAAGGGATTAATTCACAGTGAGACGTGGGGAGGGAGATAATGGTACTTAATACAAATAAGGGTTTCTATTTAGGTAGATTTTTATTACATTCCATTATGTCTTCTCCTTTTTTTTAACACTGTCTTCCTATTTCACTCATGGTAGAAGTAGAAGTACGGCAGCCACTCGAAGCCCTGTCTCATCACTGATTACCAAATGAGCTTTGATCAGCTCATTTGATCAGTTAATATGAACAATATACAGGGCAGGTTAGAATACACTGGATAACTTAACAAGGGTTGGCCTTTTGGCCCTTTTATTCTGTTTCTTGAAAGAAAATGCTGTAGAAACCTCCATTTTTAAAAACTGAAAATAAATCTTATGTGTACATAGCAAGAGAGCTTGAAAAATACAGGTTTTGTTCATCTTGGCTGCTATTTTTAAAAAGCAACTGAGTAAATCCAATTCTTTACTGTTCCCTAACTTCTTGTTTCACAGAATGAGCCATAGTCCTAATTCTATCCCCTTTCCTTTAAATCAATGTATTTTTGAGTATCAATAGAGCAACATTCACAATAAATAAAAATAACTAATTAAAATGAAAGGCTTTATAAAAAGTAAGTTATATACTCAATATGAAACCACAATGAAAACCAGAGAAACATTCAAATACGAATGTGTCATCAGTTGTAAACTACATTCATGTCTGATGCTGAAGAGCAAACCTTTTTCATTATTTTCATTTGAATTTTTAGTTCAGAAATTTTAACCCATTCACTTTCTCCCGAACTATATGTATGTACACAGAGAGAGAAAAAAATATGATCTCTTTCCTCTTCAATTCCTTTTTTTCCCCTCTATCTAGGTGTGGATGAGGAGTAAAAGGATTCCTTTCAAACATGCATCTCAGAAAGCAATTTAAGTGAAGGATTATCTTGAAGGTAATGTGGAAATATTAATCTGCTGTTGCATCTCTGCTTCAAATGGAGATTTACACCCCATGGGTCCCTCACCCACTGTTACAATTATGTAGACACAAGTTGGGCTCTATTTCTCCACTGTATTTTTTTTTTCTTAGGGGGCAGAGGGGAGGCGGGGACTCCTAACTCATCTGTGGCAATCTTACTCACTACTTTTCACTTGCTCCCAAGATTCACCTCTGACTAATAAAGTTCCATTAAAAATTGTCACTGACTTTTCTTGTTGTCTCTTAATGCTTACTAAATGTGTCTATAGAGTGCAGTGAAGGTTCTGTGAAGGAGAAAAGGATGCCGAAATGAATAGATAGAATAAAGTTCCTAAGGCATTTTACTTTCCATTAGTGGAAGCATGTTATACATGTCTGTATAAAACCAACAACAAAAGAATGTATGCAGAGCTCCTCTCTCAGATAAGGCCCTGTTTTAGAGATACAAACTTATGTGTAACAAACGAGTTGTTTCAAAAGATTGAGTCTGTTATTTGAAACCCAGAGAGAGCTTTCTCATAGAAATAATGTTAAAAGTGGTTATTAGGCTTGTGCCAGTCCACAAATCTATCCTGTGAAATATTTCCATTTGCAATAAAAAATAGTAGAAAACAGTATTGGTATATATTGCTAGTAATCAAATAAAACTTTTTTAAAATTCCTAAGAAATAGAATTTTTTAAAAGTCTAAAATTATGAAAATCCTTAACATTCCTGAGGAACTTATGAAAAAGAATATTATCCATACTGAGAGAAAGAACCGTGGGAGTAGAAACGCAGAAGAATAATATATGACTTATCATTAGTTTATATGGGTATATGAGTTGGGGGTTTGGTTTTTAAAAGATCACTTGATTGCAAAAATGAATAATATGGAAATAGGAATCAAGTGATAACATTTGTACAATCCAGTGGAATTGCTTGTCTGTTCTCGGAGGGGGGAAGAAAGAGGGAGGGAAAGAAAATGAATCATGTAAACATGGAAAATATTTTAAAATAAAAATAAAATAAAGTCTGAAATTATGGTATTTTTAAAAATTCAGGCTTAATTATAAGAAGATTTTAAAATATCCTCTCCCCAGTCTCCTTTAATGCTTGTGCTTCCCTTCTGTGGATTTTCTCTAATTTCTTCTTTTTTATATCTTATCTGTACACAATTGTTTGCATTTAGTTTCCCCCATTAGACCCTAAGCTTCTTGGGGGCAGGAACAGTCTCAGTTTGTTTGCTTTGTTTTTTTTTTGTTTTTTTTTTTTTTTTGGTATGCTTTGAGCTTTGCATTGTGCCTGGATCATAGTAAATACTTAATAAATGCTTGTTGAATATCTGACTGAAGAAGAATTCTTGATCAGTTTTCCTGATGTATGAGCTTATTTTTTTCCTTCCTTTTCTCTTTCTTGCTTGGGGTTGTTGGCATCTTCATTGTTGGAGTTTCCTTTGTAGCTTTTTTCACTTCTGGTTTTTAAGCCAGTGTACTTCTTATTGGGGAACTAAAGCCTTAATATTAAGTAATAGGTCAATGTGCGTAACCCTTTCTGGATAAAGCTTGGTTGGGATTTACCTGTGTTGTGCAATCATCATTTGTGCAATGCATTCATTTTGGAAGAGTAGGGAGCTAATATGATAGACGTAGCCAGTTATTCTAGCCAGGTGTTAAAGATCCCTATGCCAAATTAGTAACCAAATTGTTAGAATGATACAGATGACTCAGATTCTTTACGTTGTCTCAGATTCACGTAGGTAACATTCACATTTAAACAATTACTTGTTAAAAGTGCATAGTTGAAGCTTTTTTAAAGTGACAAGTACAACTTTAATTTGTTTTCGTAATTACATCAAAACTTAAATAAAAATGTAAAGTACTTCTACCCCACATTCCACCATGTGTAAGGACACCACCAGTTTCACATATTTCTGACATAAGTAAAAGTACTTGTCATGTTTTTGGCTCATAATTTGGCCCACAAATAGAGACAGACAATGAGAGAGACAGACAGAGACACAAAGACTTTTATGAAAATATATATTTTTTAAAACCCTTACCTTCTGTCTTAGAATCAATACTGTGCATTGGTTTTGAGGCAGAAGAGTAGTAAGGGCTAAGCAATGGTGGTCAAGTGACTTTCCCAGGGTCACATAGCCAGGAAGTGTCTGAGTCCAGATTTGAACCCAGGATCTCCCATCTCTGGGTCTGGCTCTCAGTGCACTGCCAACTGCCCCCATTTATGAAAATATTGGATGAGAATTAGGAGAGGTCAGAAGGATGAAAAAGATCCGGGTGAATGTATGAGAAACATTACCTGGTATAGAATTAACTCAATTATACATTATTAAAGACACAAAACAGGAACTATAGTATGTATGTGTTCACCCTAAGGAGGAAGAAAAGAAATAGTGGAGAAGAGAGATTGAGATAGCTAATTTTCTCCATATAAGTCACCAGGCAGCACCATAAAACCAAGATAGCTTAGTTATCGTCAATGCAACCAGAGAGTTAGACTTGGGGAAGAGGAAATCGATCTGCCACCTACTGTTTGTATATAGGAGACATACGTAACATCCTTGACTAGATATTTGTAACTGCAAAATCATCTTTAGTTTTATTGGAAAACAGAAAGGAGCCACTGAACTTTGAAGGTGGAGGGCTGAAGAAAGTGAAAATGAACCCCAGCCTAAAAGGGGGTACAGGAACTTGGAGCTTGGAAGTGACTGGGACATTGTATCCTATGATCCTTGTGCCTAACAAGACTTGATTTTACCATGCTTGTATAACCTAATGAAATTATTTAACTATAAAGTTGAGACTATGGTGATTTATGAGCAGCATTAAAGATTTAGTAGGAACTAGAGACTTGTCAGTGAGATGGAGGCAAACCAGACAATAGGCACAGAACTCGACAGCAAGGGGATCTTCCTCTTCCCCTTCCTATACTCATTACATTTGTGTACCACTTCAGTAGGAACTGTCAAATTTTGTGGAAGTACTGCTGTCACAGCCTTCAAGAACTCTTAGTTACCTCTAATAGGCTCTGATTAAGAAAAAGAGATGTTAAGGAATAAATGAGGTAGTGACATGGAGAGAAGTTTCAATGTATTTGCCTAGTTTGGGTTCTCTCCTGTTTGAAGGATGTATAAATTCAGCTCTATCCAAAGGTGGGAGGTTGAGTCTCTACATTTGCAGAGCCATAGTTCTAGTTTACAATACCTTTTCCATCACTTTTATAAAGCAGTTTGGAATTTCAAATGCATAGGGATTATGCTTCATTCCTCAAAGTGCAGTTTACATGCTTTCATAGTAAATTAGCTTTCAGTCAGAGGAAAAGCAAGGAAGCTATTTTAGAAGGCAGTCAGTTGGTAGATTAATTATTTAGAAACTTTTAAACCAGCTCAGAGAAGACCAGCCAACTTTAAACTACCTCTATAACTCCATATAGTTGAGGGGTGATCAACTAGGTGAAAACAGACCTCTTTTCTCAATGTCTTGGCTGTGTGTGATACAATTTTCTTTGGCTTTGTCCCTAAACATACTGAAGAGTAGAGATTCCAGTGGACAATGTGACTTGGAGTTAGACACATCTCCAGACTGTGAGCCTAGAGTCAAGAAGACCTGAGTTTAAATCTGGTTTTGGAAACTGATTAGGTAGGCTAGTCATTTAATCTCTATTTGCCTCTTTTTCATCAACTGAAAAAATGGAGATCATAATAACACCTACTTCCCAGGGTTGTTGCAAGAGAAAAAAATTAGTTAATATTTATAAAGTGTTTAGTATAGTGGCTGAGTGCATAGAAGGTCCTGAATTACTGTTTGTTGCCTTCCTTCCTTGTAAACTGGGAAACTTTAGCTCTGTTCTGCAAACTACTCATTCATTATAACTTTGCAATTTTTACATTATGTCTTCATTCCTTCTTTTCTTCCTTTCATCTATAAACTGGAAGCTCCATAGAAAGAAAGAAAGAAAGAAAGAAAGAAAGAAAGAAAGAAAGAAAGAAAGAAAGAAAGAAAGAAAGAAAGAAAGAAAGAAAGAAAGAGAGAAAGAAAGAAAGAAAGAGAGAAAGAAAGAAAGAAAGAAAGAAAGAAAGAAAGAAAGAAAGAAAGAAAGAAAGAAAGAAAGAAAGAAAGAAAGAAAGAAAGAAAGAAAGAAAGAAAGAAAGAAAGAAAGAAAGAAAGAAAGAAAGAAAGAAAGAAAGAAAGAAAGAAAGAAAGAAAGGGAGGGAGGGAGGGAAGAAGGAAGGAAGAATAAGAGAGAAAAATAATTTAGTAATGTCCTTTGATATTTTTTAAGTCTAATTCATCTAATTCTCCTCTCCCTAAGCTTTCATACTTCCCTAAGCACTTAAGTAAATTAGAGGAAAAGTATTTGGGCATTGGGTAGAATAAAGTCCCCTATAGTCTGTGGTGTTCTATAGCAAATACACATAATATGATGTTTAAATCCAGAACTGTGAGTCAGGAACATTGTACTTTGAATTAGTGTTATAGCACCTTTTATCTCCAAGAATTTCAAGAACATATATTGATTAATATTACTAATGATATGTTACAAGGACAAAATATGGGGGGCAAAGAAAGGGTGAAGATATGGTAAATGGGTGGGGAGAGAAGGGAAGGAAAAGGAAGGAAAGGGATGAGAAAGGAAGGGAAGAGAAAGGTGGAGAAGGGAATGGTAGGTAAGGAAAGGACAGAGAAGGGAAGGGAAGGGAGCAAGGTGATTTGCTAAACTAATGGAATCAAATCCTAGTTCTCATTAATCTTTTAGGATCCAATAGGACTATCCTGATAAAAAGTTGTCACTGCAATCCCCCAGTGGATATATCTACAGTTTAGAACTAGAATCATGGGTTAATAAATTTACAGTTGTAAAGTATCTTAAATATTGTTCAATTCAATGTCCTCATTATACAAATAAATAAATTGAGGCCCAGAAAAGTCCAGGGACTTTCCCACAGTGACAAAAGAGAATGTGCCAAGATTTACATCGATGCCTTTTGACTCCAAATTCAGCATTATAACTGCTTAGAATCAAGGCTCTGATGCTTCCTAACTATATGAGCTTGGCTATTTAAAGATGATTTTTGATTTTGTGTCTGGGGCTAGGCTCAGGTGGGAGCAAATAGCTTTATATTTGAGAACTGGAGAGTTCAAATCTGTCCTTCTCACTTGTTGAGTCACTTAAATTCCCTAGACTTCAGTTTCCTCATCTTTAAATGAGAATGTTGGACATAATATTTCTTACAATTGGCAGTATATAGTATTGATCCATCAAAATATAAGCAGCCTTTTAATATATGTTATCATACCAAATGGTAATGATCTTCAAGTTCCATGCAAAGAAAAGCTTTCTAAACAGAGTCTCAATGGTAAAAATCAAAACCTTGGGAACAGGAACATCATTTTTGCCATGTCTGCTACTGGAGTTTTCTGAAAAAATTATTATAGAGCCTACAAAAGATAACTTTACATTTCAACTACTTTTTTTATTCAAAAAGAAAATAACAGAGATTTCTTCCACCTGAGCAGTAACTGTCTAAAGACCATTAAATATATATTTTTAAAAATCAAGTTGGCAATTTGCCCCAGGATTATTTCTATCTGAATTCCATTGTAAAAGAAGAGAACAAGATTAATTAGAAATTATTTTAATCCCTCTTATCAAATATGTATACAAATCTCAAAATATAGAGTCTTAGAAAAAATCAAAACCATATGGGAAAGTTTGATGGCTCAGTAGATTGAAAGTCAGGCCTGAAGATGGGGAGTCCTGGGCTCAAATCTGGCCTCAGATACTTTCTAACTGTGTGACCCTGGGAAAGTTACTTAACCTTTATTGCCTAGTTCTTTCTGCTCTTCTGCCTTGGAACCAACACATAGTATTAAATCTAAGACAGAAGGAAAGATTATATATATATATATATATGAACAGAATAAAGTATTTATCTTCCTTGTCATCTTATTTGCTTCTAGACTGGTCACAAGACTGTTTTCAATGAGTCTACAGAAGATGTAGGATATTTGTATTCAGTTACATAAAGCAGTCATTTTTTTCTACCTATGTAACATTTAATATAAAAGAGTAATAATAATAGGAAAATGGCTACTCCTTGGACTTTTATTTTCTAAACTCATTTGAATACTAGATGAGATGAATGAAAATAGGAATAACAATAACTAATATCTGTGGAAGGCTTTAAGGTTTGCAAAGAGCTTCACGTGCATTATTTCATTTGATCACACAACCCAGGAGGGGAGTCTATTATTTCCATTTTACAGATGAAGCAACAGAGAGACTGAGAGAGGTTGGGAGTCTTGCCTAGGATCACAGAGTTAGTGTCTGTGGCAGGATCTGAATTTAAGTCTTCCTAACTTCAGTTCCAACACTATTCACTGTGCCCCATACAGTTGTCTAGTCAATTGAACAAATGATTTCTTCAAGGGAAAAAGGGATAGGATGATGTGACTGTACCTAAAGGTCAGGAGTCTTTACAGAGATAGTCAAAAGAAAGTTATCTTGTCCCTGATATCAAAAGATTCATGATGGTAGTGAGAGGAGCCAGAAAAAGAGAGCTTATTCTTTATTATTAGCTTCAATAAAGTCAACCAGATAAGTTTATAGGAGAAAAATCCATTCTTTCCCATCTATATGCTTTAACCAAAACCAACTCTAATATTTTCAAATTGGACAGTCATTGGGGATATTTGGTATGTAATAGGTAGCAGCTGGCACCTTTAGCAATGCCCGTAAATTCTAGGCTGAGGACACTCACTTGGGGTTTTTACTCCAATACTGATTTAATCAGACTTGTGTTCTATACATCCAATAAAAATAATATGTTTCCACTAAAAAGAGAACTGTAGAAAAGCATGGTTCCTTCAACATTATCTTTAATAAGAAATCAAATTTAAGTAATTACATGTCAAAGCATTAAGCTACAATTCTAATTATATTCTTGTAACAAATGTTTTCACTTAAATATTCTTTAGGATCATCAAAGATTCTGAACTGGGAACTTTGCAGGAAAAAGGAAGGTTAGTCTGTGAGCCAGTCCTAATTCTAAGCTTCACCTTAAAACTGCACCAAGAGTTTTGGGACATTATCAATAATAATCGCAACAATGACAGCAAATACTTTACATAATATCTGATCAGGTGAGCATCAGAGCCCTGAATGAAAATAAAGGCCATTATTTTAATATAATTTGGGTATTACATCACCTATCCATTAAAATTCAGAGTCATTTCCTAATTTCTTATTTGCTCTGTCTAAGATACCTCAAGTCCCAGGTCTTCAAACACCTTTAATTCAGCTGCTTCAGGACCCAGGTGTGTTCTGGTAGACCCAATTTCAGTTATCTTCCTTCATAGTCTGAGACAGACAACTAGAAACATTCCTCCCTGTGATCACATAGGCCAAGTCTACACAGAATGAATGGAAATGGAAAAATAACAATTTTATATAGCTAGTCTATGTAGATAATTTAGATTGTAAATTCCCAGAGCCTCAATTTGTTCATTTTTATTATGTATCTCTCTCACTAAGTGTGAAGAAATATGTCATAAAGTGCCTGGGGGTTGAATTCTAGGGAATGATCACTTCACCAAATCTGCTTTCACTCTTCTTATATATGCCTGACCACAACACTATCCTAATCAGAAACAGAATTATGAAAGGAAACACAAGGCAAAGGCCCTGAGTTCAAATTTGGCCTCTGATACAGTACTCATTCATGTATTGGCCTGGGGGAAGTCATCAAACTTTATTTTTTCCTTATCTGTAGAGAGAAATGTTTGTACTAGATAATTTCTAAAGTCCTTTTTGGTTCTCGGTCTCAGGACCTCTCTAATTCTATGCTCAGAGCATGTTAAAAAAATTGCCTCCTCATTCAGTGTCAATGTTTCTTTTGAATTATTTGTACTTTGTCATTGTTTTCTTCATTATAAATTCTACCAAACAGTTGTTTGAATTGAATTTTTTACAAAATTCTAGAACCCAGACCTTGTGCTCAATGGGCTTGCCACTTAAGTCAGAATGAATTTGTAGGAGCAAAATGGAAGAAAGTAGCAATTAAACTCAAATGACCATCTTAAATCTATCTGCCTCTTTCCCAAATAACCTCTGTCTCTTACTGACAGGATAAATGGATGGGAAAGTGGGTCAGGGTAAAAGTCAGTCACATATACAGATGGTGGTAACACGGATAACAGGTGTTCAATAAATAGGCTTTCCCTTCCCATAAGCTCTCCACATCTCAATAATTCTCAATGCATTTCTCTTCCTTCAACAAATTCTTTTTTTCTCTCTTTTTAAGATAAGCAAGTGGCCAATGGGGCTGGGGAGAAAATGAATTGAAATTTTAATTTCGTTTGCCTTGATAGTGAGTAAAATCTTTGTTAACTTTGTAGGAGATAGCTTTGGAGAGGTTAGCTTTTTGAAATTAGAAGTTATAAGTGAGAAATGTTCAAACCCTCAATGGGGATGACTTCTAACAGGCAATAGCTAAGTTTGTCAACCCAGAGAAGTTGTAGTGATTAATATAGTCATTTGTGATAGATATGATAGTGATTAATCCAGTCCAGTCACTTCATTCATTCATTTCTTTGTTCAATATTTATTCATTCAGTCATTGGACTAGTCATTATTTAGTGTCTATGGTCAGGTGTTATGAAGATTACAAAGAAGAGGACATAGTCTCTGTCCTCATTAACCTTATAGTCTAGTAGGAGAAAAAACTGCAAATAAATATATCAAGGAAGAATGTGAAATCACATACAGAACAGTACAAAATTCTGTGGACATTGGAACATGAGCTAGGTCACTTCATTTGAAACAGGCAGAAGGTGAGGGAAGATTTTAGGCAGCACATAATTGGACTGAGAGCTGAAGAATGGGTAGGAATTGGACAGTCAGAACATGAAATGAAAATTAAGGAGTGAAGAAAGAGGAATTCTAGACAAAGGAATAGTTTAAAAACTAAACAAAGCTTGGAAGAGAAAGGATCTAAAGTATTTGGTCAATCATGAATCATCAAATTTGGAGGCACCAAAGGTTCATGGAGAAAAATAGTGTGAAGTAAGGTTTGAAATTCCAAATAAAGCAGTATCAAATCATAGAACCCTGAATTATCACCAAAGTCATTTAGTTAATATTTCATAGGCATTGAGGAGCCATTGTAGCTGGAGAGTAAGGAGTGATAGGATTAAGACTCTACTTCAGGAAGATTAATTGGGCCAGTGGTTTGTGGCATATTAAAGTTGATATGATTTGCATTATCTATGTAGATTCTTTGCAAGTAGATACTATTTCATTTTTTTTGCATTTGTATGCTCAGTGGTCAGAATACACATGGCCCATAGTAGGTGCTTAATAGAGGCTGTTGATCAGTTGGTCTAGTCCCCACCAGCAATGAAATACAATAGATTCAATTATATTCAATCTCTTTTTCCCTGGCCATGCTTAGAGAGATGGAACAAAGGGCTAAAATGCTATGTTAGATCAAGCTTGCAGAAAGGCTTCTGCCTCAGTTGGCATGTGATATTATTATAATTCAGTAAGAACAGGTACCTAGGAATTGGTGGATGACAGCAATTATGTCCTGGGAATCCCAACAAGGCAGATTCCAGAACATAATAAAGCATGGTAGACTGGTTAACAGGGATTGATATTAAGCTCCAACTATATGCCAGAAACATTGCTAAGTGCTGAGGATATAAAGACAAAAACCTCAAGATTTCAACTGTATAAAGCCAAGTCAAGGGAATCTTGTGTATGTCCAAAGAATTTCCACCGATAAGGAGCTCAAAACATTCACCCAAGTCTACTGTTGGGGAAATCAACAATTGACTGATAAATTGGAAGGGAAAAAAATTGAAGCAAGTGTGGTGTGGTATTCTAAATAACTGCAACAGTCCTGGAAAGTCAATCTTAGTTCTTCACCAAGGCTGCTTCACCATAACTTGCAGAGAAGCCTATCTCTTTGGCAGGTAATTCTAGGAATCTAGGCCCCTCAAGTGTATCTGGGTGAAGAGATACACTGGAGCAGTAAGGATGGCAGTGAATCCTTATTTAAGCTTTAATGCCAAGGTTGACTTTACTGAAGGTTAATTCCTTCTCTATACTATGACTCATAAAAGGGATTCTCTCCCAAATATGGTTCAGGAGGAGATTACATTTAGAGAGAATGTGTATGCTTTTTTCCCTTATATTTTATTTTTCCATTTCCCTCAAGGGAATGTCTTATTTGCTTCTCCTATCTTTTGGTTGTGCCAATAAGGATGGCCACTGAATAGCCAGATTTGAGTTTGACTTTAGCAATTTCAAAAAATACTTAGTGGGAACAGAGAAATGAACCAGGGAGTATATCAGTATTATTGATATCTGCAAAATTGAATCTAGTCCATTTATCCTCTGTTGACAGCAGTGCCTCAGGGCCTTTGGACCTTTTGTGGCCAGGCACAGCTCCAACCCCATCAGGGAAAGCATCCCTGGCAAGCAGCAGACGTATACAGCCATTGCAGTAAACTGGACCAAGTTCAGAAAACCAGGGATTGATTGAGGTTCCATGATGTGTCTTCACACTGTTGAGTTTCTGCTGATGCTATGCACTACAGGAGATCAAAGTTCTTGACATGTTTTATGTCTTGGAACCCTTTGATAATCTGAGGAAGCCCATGAACCCTACTCAGAATAATGCTTTTAAATGCAAAAAATCCCCATAGAATTACAAAGGAAAACAACTATATTGAAATAGTTAAGAAAAAAATTAAAACAAGCTTATAGTTCCCAGGTTAAGAACCTCTGCCTTGCAAGCAGAAGTGATTCCACAAAGGCTGGCTTTGGGTAGAAGTAAAATATGGTAGAAATTGCACCTCACGACTACTTGAAGAACCTTTACGTGAGTGCATCATCAATCGCATACAACTTCCTTTATTGGTATATGTAGACTAGCAATAGCAATGTCATTGCCATCATCATCATCATCATCATCATCATCATCATCACTAATAACTAAATAGGGTTTTAGATTGGATTCTTCATCAAAACTGCTGCACTGTTACCTACAGAAAAGCAGGTGGATTTGTTGGGTTATTCTAGGAATTGAGCCCCCTCAAGCGTCTCTGAGTGAAGGAATGAACTGAAATGGTAGAGATGACAGTGGTTGACTTTTTAAGCTAGGATGTCAATGCTGACTCTACTATTCTTGAAGGATAATTATCCTGAAAATCAAAGGAGAGGGTAACAAAATTAAAGAGAAAAACCACTAAATTAATAAATAAAATTAGGCACTGGTTTTAATAAAAGAATAGTAAAATAAATTTGCCATTAGTTAATTTGATTTTTTTAAATAAGGCAATATATTTAAAATGTCACCAAAATGTATTGGAAAACAAAGATTCCAAAATGAAGATGCTTCATTCAGAATGATCCTTAAAGACTTACAATTGTTTGGGTATTGTCAGTAAATCAGTGAAAATCAGCTATTTATAAGATTAGGATTATCATATGTAGCAAAGATCTTTACCCCAGCAAAAACATGGATACCATCTAAGTGTCATTTCAAGAGCACTTTTAATCTCCAGAGCATTCACTTGACAATGTTCACTTTAGGACCAATGCAATGGATGCACTTCCCTGGTTATACATAACAAACACAGGCTGTTCACATATTATTCCACAATCTCATATATGATTAGTCAGCTTCTTTTTCATCACATAAGCATCTTATTGGTGTAGGACATATCCTGTGTCATGTGTTGGGTATATTTTTAATTATTATATGCTTTAGCATATTATACCTATCACATATCTTCCTGTGGTCTTTTGAATAAATAGAAAGATAGAAGCTGTCTATAGATGCTGAGCAAGTCATTTAACCTCTATCTGCTTCAGTTTTTTTTTCAAAATAGGGATAATAATAACACCTACATCTCAAGGTTGTTATGAGGATTAAATGAGATTCTAATTTGGAGAAAACAAGTATTTGATAAGAAAACAAAACTATAACCTCAGAAAAACCTGGCCTGAGTAAGTATGAATGAATGAATTAATCAATTTTTAAAATCATTTGCTAAACATTTAATGGGCAAAGCACTAAACTAAGAGCTATGGAAACAAATAGAAAAATAAGACTTTTCTTCTCAAGAAGTTTATATTATTAAAAACTGAATTGGCTAAAAAAATCCAGCTAGTAGAAACTATTTTCAGAGGGCTCACTAAAAGAGAGAGAGAGAGAGAGAGAGAAGAGAGAGAGAGAGAGAGAGAGAGAGAGAGAGAGAGAGAGAGAGAGAGAGAGAGAAGAAAATTAACTGAAAGCAAGAGAGAAGCTGCCAAAGGGGGCAGAGCTTGAAAATCTCTAGAAAAGGGCTGAATAGACTATGGTTGAAACCCAAAATGTAGGAAGATAACACTGGGATCCAGACAGTGAAAAGTCCTTTCAAGCAGTTGAAGGGAGGGAAGAAAAAAATGGCATTTTACCAGGTCGTGACCAGGTTACAAATGTGAAATCCCCCAAATGACAAAGCTTGCAAATCTCAGGAACAACTGTCCTATTAGAAATTTGTTTCAGCACTTAACTCAGGACTGAGTTTTGCTTTGATGGTTGGGGAAACATATTCTAGAGAGTTATGCATGTATCTAGTCAATTATAACAACAGCAATGAAATTATCCATATAAATTCTGGAAATCTGTATCCAAACTCCTATTCATGTTCACAAGCCATGGTCCAAAAGCACTGCTACTGTGTCTCTTACAGATTTCTAAAAGTACTTTTGGTATTTTGAGAATGTCTTTCTACATAGGCTTAAGGATCAATTCATCAATTCAATCAATCAACCAATCAACATTTATGTTCCTACTATGTCCCAGGTACTTTGTTAAGGTTTAAAAAGTGTCAAAAGGAAATCCGTAAACTCAAGGAACTGACAATCTTGGGGGGGGGGAGAAAACTTCAATTTATTCTTCCCAATATTAATCACCACTCAGAGTTAGTATTTTTTCTATATCATTGATTGACCTAGTGATTGGCACCCTCGTGAAAGATTTAACCAATTAAGAACAGCTTTTATAAAAGGAATATAAACTGAGGGATAGAGCAAGAACAGTGATATAAACATATCTCTCCCACCAAACCAGGGCCATACTCTTCCCTTTAACACCTCAGTTCCCAGGAAGAATGAGTTCAAAATTAAAGCAGTTGCTTGTAAATTGTTCCCTCCACCAAGTTCTCTTCCAATTATGGCATAGCCGCTGGACAAGTCCCTCTCTCTTGCCTGACATCAATCCACTGCTATGCTGAGGTTAAGGAGGTTACTCCTCCCCAGGCTTAGCTGCTGGCAGACTTGATTATTGACTTTTAACCTTTTTGAAGCTCACAAGTTTTCAGCCATCTCTAATACTCTTTCACCTAAGATCAGGAAAGAATAGACACCACAGAGACAGAAGCAATAGCAGAGCCATGCACTTATAGAGAGAAGCCTGGATAGGGAAATAAAGGTCTGAGACCTCTTTCCCCAACCAGAGGGTTACAGCCTGTTTTCCCTTGATCACCATGAGAAAAAAACAGAGAGAGAGAGACCAAGTCATCCTTGTGGAATCATTTTGTACATGCTCTCCTTTCTGACTTAGCAGTCAATTGAATAGGTTCTTTTTTCCATGACAGAAAACAGTCATGTGGTCCGTATGGTCCAAAGACTTTGTTCAGCATTGAATTAGACCAATCACAATACATACGGTCATAAGGGCTGGGTTCTCATTGACTTCATTAGAAATTAGTTAATCTCAAGGCCAAGATCAGGGAGAAGGTAGTTAAAGAGGAGTAAATGAAAAATGAGGCTAAACGCCTAAATTAAGATGATTAAATTCTGTACAGTGAGAGACAATGTGACATATTCAATAGAAAGCTGGCTTTGGAGTCAATCAGAATTGGATTCAAGTTTTGCCTCTGACATATGACATACAGTGAGAACTTGGGCAAGTCCTTTAACCTCAAAGTGCTCTAAGCAATTCTTTAAGATTAGAAATTGCTGCAAAGCTGTTGACCTGCATTGGTAGAAGGAATTGCCTTACCAGGGAGTTACTTATGTCTCATGTCCTATCTGCATAGATATCCCCATGCCCTATCTGCAATATAAGAAACTGTAGTTCTTTTCATCGCTTACTATAAATTCTTCCTCACCACCTCAATGTATGTTCCCCTGTAGTGTTTCCTAATAACATCTTCATGACTTGCATTTATATAATAATAATGATAACCCTTTAAGGTTTACCATGTGCCTTCTATCAATTAACCCACCAACAAGCATTTATTAAGCACTACAAGGGGGGAGTCATTATGCTCGGGGCAGGGGATGCATGAGCAAAAATGAAGTATCCTCTGTTCTCTTCCCCATAGACCTGTGAAGGTGATATCTTTCCCAGTGTAACACAAGTAGTAAGTAGACGAATCCAGATTGTTGCCCAAGTATCTGCTGATTCCAGTCCAGCATCCTTCCCATACTTGCTAATGCATTTCCCCAGCTTTACTGTCATGAAGATAATCAGTCTTATTGGATTCCAGATGATGCCATCTATTGACAGTTTCTGGGCTTCATTATGATGGATTTTGATTGGCATAGCCTCTCAAGGTGCTCCCTCATCTCTGTCTCTCTGTCTCTGTCTCTGTCTCAGTGTCTCTGTCTGTCTGTGTCTGTCTGTCTATTTGTCTCTCTCTCCTCCTCATGAAATCTGTATTTTATATCCTTAAATCTTTAAACAGATGTTACCGTACATCTCTATAGACTGAACAAGTGTTGAGTATTGACATCTCTGAACTGATCTACACAAAAACTGCAGAGTTTTTCACTGCAAGCAGAGGAGGGAGGATTGTTGTAGCTTCTCATAATAAGAAGAGATGATGTGGTGTGGTGAAAAACCTGTTGGAAGAGTTAGGGCGATAAGGGTTTCAGTTCTGCTCCTAGCACTAATGAGTTGTATGACCACAGGCAAGTTGCTACACTTCTGAGCTCCAATTGCCTCATCCATAAAATGGGGACAATAGTGCCTTTTGCAACATCCACACTGAATTTTTAAAAATCAAACTGACTTTGATGTAGTGCTACAATGTTTGCAAAGTATTTTATGTAAGTTCTCTCATTTGATCCACACAGCAATCATATGAGGCAAATACTAGCATCATTCCAATTTTACATATGAGAAAACTAAAATTAAGAGGTTGTGACTAGCATGTGGTCAAATAGATAGTAATTATTGGAAGCAGGGTTTAAATCTGTTTCTTCCTGACTCCAAATTCTGTACTTACTCCATTATACTATGTTGTTGTTATAAGGTTCAAATGAGATAAGAAAGCACTTCACACAGTTTAAAGTATCACTTCTTATTGTTATTATATTTTTCTCCAGGTTCTGTTTACCAGAGTTTCTTCATGTCCTAGACCCTGTTGGCAAACCTATGGCACATGTGCCAGAGCATGCCAGAGGGGGCTGCTTCCCTCTCCTTCTCCATGTGCACCTGAGGACATGTCTTACTTCATCTGCCCCTCTGCCCAGCAGCCCAATGGGAGAACTTCTTCCCTTCCCTGTCTGAGGTAAAGCAAGGGGCTCACATGTGGCATGAGGGTTATGGTTTGAGGACTCAGTTTCTCAAAGGTTCACCATCAGTGATTTAGACAATATGTATATTTAAGCAGCCAGGTCTTGATTAGTGGGAATAAAGAATCAGCTTCAGTGATCACACTCTTTGGATTCACACTGTATATTTCCAATGGGCTGGAACTATTTACTATATTTACCATAATTATCACTTCAAATAGTGTGAATTCAAATATATGAAATCATTTTGGTGGAGGAGAGAGGGTGTCATTCATATTAAGTGGAACTTGACTGTAATTGTTCTTTAAATCTCTAATACATGTGATAATACAGTCTCAGGAGAAAAATAAACTTTATCTTGGACCATTATAAATGTTAGATTTAATTTTAAAAAGGTTCTGGTAGAGGCCTTTATCATAAGCATTATAAAAACAATGATCTCAAACTACAATCTGAGAAATTCTCAAAATCATATTGTTGGGACAAAATGTAATCATTCCCTCACTAGCCTGTTGATTCCATTTATAAAATTTAAGTCCCCAAACAATCTGTGAGGTGTCAATGGAGGCTACATTTCCATTGAACCAATTAATTCATTGAATGTTTTAGTGTTAGGTAGAGCAGAAATAATGTAGGACCTTATTATGGCACCTGGTTGGTCCCTCTCAAGTATTGGAAAAAATTGTGGTATATGTTGGTGATGGAATACTACTGTGCTAAAAGGAATAATAAAGTGGAGGAATTCCATGGGGACTGGAACAATCTCCAGGAAGTGATGCAGAGTGAGAGGAGCAGAACCAGGAGGACATTGTACACAGAGACTGATACACTGTGGTACAATCGAACATAATGGAATTCTTCATTAGTGTCAATGCAATGTCCCTGAACAATCAAGTAGTGGGAGAACAGAATGCTTCTTTTGAGAATTCTCTACTTTTCTTATATCAAAATAAGAGAAAAGTTACTCTACATGTGAAGCCCAAGAATCTAGTTAACTGATTATCAAACTCTTCAATAGCCCTCCAAAGCAACTACTATTAAACTAAGAGACTGTTCCCAGAATAGAGGCCATATTTGGTCACTTACTGGTAGTTTGACTCCTTGGGTGTTCCTGAAAATGAGCTTCAATCTGACAGTGCTTTATTGCTGCAAATCTACTTTTGGCAAACTCCATCCTAGGAATTGCCACAGCATACAACTATAGGATTTTAAAAGAAAACAAACAAACAGAACATAACAGGAATTCCTAATGCAAGCAGAAAAAAATCTAGGTCTTCCTGACTCCTTGTTCAGTCCTCTTTCTTACATATATACTATTTCTGAGACTCCTTATTGTCATTTGGCAAAAAGTAAATATTTTACTGGAAAACAGTTGGATCTCATTTCGTGTGAACTCAAAACATGTGATTTTAAGTTTACATGATTGGCAATTAAAAAAAAAATAAAGGCTTAAAATATACAAAATAAATAATTACATGTTGAATCCATGCCATTTTCCCAAACAGTGTAAAGTCTCACAGCAATTTGCCCAGTCACCCTCATTCTCTCTGAGAGTGAGTCATTACATTGTTTCATGCCAAACCTTTGCTCCCACATCAGTCTTTGTCAGATTTTGGTCACAACAAATTGTGTCTCTGTCAGAGTAGTGTTTCTCTTTGTTTCATTAAAACTTTTTAGTAGTTAATCATGGTCCCAAAGTACAAGACTGGTGGTGGTGTGGGAGCTTTGATGAGGCTAAGAAAAGGTTTAAAGTGCATAGCTTTGTTCATAAAAGAAATACTTATTAAATGATAGGGTTTGCTGTTATGCACAATTTTCAACTTATGGAAAAGGTCTTGGAATATATTGGTTATGTAAATGAAGTCCTACTCTGTTGTGGAAAGGAAACAAGACTGACAGTTGGTGGGGGAAGGGGCTACTGGGAGTGGCAGTTGGGTCTTATAACTAGCACTTCCTTCCTGCCAGGAGTGGCAGTTGGGTCTTGTGACTAGCACTTCCTGCCTGCTGGGGGAGGTGGGGTTGCTTCCTGGTGTTGGGGGTGAGAGGGGCTTGTTCAGCCCAGTCTGGAGTGGCATGCTCTTCTTGGTTCAGCCTGAAAACACAGGCTTCTGAAGGTCAGGTCTGCTCTTGTTTGCTGTCTGTGTACTGCTAAGATTCTGAATTAGGCAAACTGGACTGATATAGAGTAGACAGAAGTGGGAAAACCCTCTGCCAGCCTCTAGGGCCTGGCCCTATACTCTGAAACTAAAAACAAAAAAACAAAAAAACAACAAAAAAAAAGAACTCCAGTTCCAAATGGTTATTAAACTTTATATTATTTGAATTCACAGTCAGATAAGTGGACTATCTTTTCTGGCCATAGAGGGAGCTGAACTTCAGTCATTCTACAACAAACAGTCCTTATTGGACCCCTGCTGTTTCCTCTCAGCAGGGGGCATCTCCCTCCTTTGCTTCACCAAGCAGTGTTCCCACTCCCCTTAACTCCTCCTTACCCCCATACAAACCTCCCATTATTATCCCCATTTTCCAATCCTCCATTTCCTTTCCCAATAAATATTACACTGTGTATGTGTGTGTATACACATACAGTATATATGTAACACACAATATAAAATTATATATCATATAGTCATGCTATAAACATTGCATACTATGTATATAATATATTTACATGATGCTCAATATTTTATATATAATCATATTTCACTTATATATTATATAGTATATAAATTATATGTAATATATTTGCATTGAATATACTATATGATATGAAATCATAAATGTAATTAATATTATACACTATATATATACAATATACTTACATTATGAAACTATATATATTCTTTCTCTCCCCATACACAACACATTTCATCCAAAATACTGTCCAGGATCCCTCTAGAGCAGTGGTTCTCAACCTTTCTAATGCCGTGACCCCACAATACAGTTCCTCATGTTGTGGTGACCCCAAACCAAAAAATTATTTTGGTGGCTACTTCAAAACTTTAATTTTGCTACAGTTATGATTTGGAATGTAAATACCTGATATGCATTATGTACTCTCATAGCTACAAATCAAACATAATTTAAACAGTGATTAATCACAAAAACAATATTTAATTATATATTGAGAAATATTAATCCAGCAGGAGGCAGCTTGAGCACTGGGGCAGGAAGTAAGTCCTGCCTGGGGAGGGGGTCCGCAGATGCTGCCTTCTTCTTCCTGTTGTCTTCCTCCAGCTCGAGCTGAGGCTTCACTTTGCTGGGGTTACTCAGCTCCATTATCTGCTCCAGGAGTTATCCGCTCCAGGACTCATTCTTAACCCCTCTGGAGCCAGCACCTGGGTGCTCTCTCTGCTTCTCTGTTTGAGTCTGGTCTCCAGGCAACAGGGTAAATCCATCGCCCCTCATAGGAGGAGGGCTGCTGATAGGTAACTAATATTAGTACAATGTGTGGGCAGCAGGGTCCCCGTTTTTTCTGAGATCTTGCTGTAAAGTAGCGTGATTTCTCAGCAGCTAAAGCCATCGGAAATATTTATTTTCCCATGGCTTTAGGGGACCCCTGTGTTTTGGTTGTTCGACCCCCTCTGGGGTCGCGATCCACAGGTTGAGAACCGCTGCTCTAGAGTCGGCCATACTTAAAAGGACTTATTGTGACAAAAAGGACAAATCCCCAATAGAAACTTACTTTGTATTCCACCACTGGTAATTTATACCTAGGCAAAGGTACACCAGAGTCAGCTAGAGTGGGCTAGGGATATTGCAGAGATCTGGTTGTTAAATTTGCATTGTGAACATTTACGCCTCAGACATCAGTAAACTCCAAATTGGAGCTTGTTTTTTTGTTTTGTTGATTGTCTAGTCTTAAGACAGTGATGGAGAAAATGTTAATAATGGAGATTAAACTTAAATGTCTGTCATCATTATACCTTTTGTTTTCAGTGAGCAAGTAGTTAAACATTTTCTATTAGGTTGCATGGTATAATAGACCCTGGAGACAAAGGAACTGTTTTTTTTTTTCTTATTCCAATATGATTCAACTCAATAATCACTTATTAAGTGTCTATTGTATTCGAGGAATTGTACAGAAACACTCAGATAAAAATGAAATAATCCTTACCCACAAGAAGTTTCCAATCTATTAGGGGGTTACATGTTAGCAAAAAAGAAATATATACACACTGTTTTATAGATATAGGTAAAGATATAGACATAGATGTAAATGTAGGTACAGGAATAGATATAAACACAGCATAGATATAAGTATAGCTATAGATATGGTATAGATATAGGTACAGGTATAGCTCTAGGGAGAGGTATAAATGAGGCAGCTAGATGGCTTGTTGGATAGGGTGCTGGACCTGGAATCAGGAAGACTTGAATTCAAATCCAGCCTCAGA
Organism: Monodelphis domestica; assembly: GCF_027887165.1. Lineage (NCBI taxonomy): Eukaryota > Metazoa > Chordata > Mammalia > Didelphimorphia > Didelphidae > Monodelphis > Monodelphis domestica. The sequence goes on along the minus strand of NC_077232.1, from coordinate 180,785,240 downwards.
TACTCATTAGCTAGGTGACCCTGGGCAAATAATTTAACCTCTGTTTACCTTGGTCCAAAGGAGAAAGAATTGGACAACTACTCCATTATCTTTGCCAAGAAAATTCCATGTTCATGAATTCATGAAGAGTTGGACATGACTGAATGACTGTACAACAATAGATATAGATAGAGCTATAGGTGAAAATGTAGATATAGGTATAGGTATTAATATTATATTAATATAGGTACAAGTATGATATAGATGAAGATATAAGGACATATCTTCATCTATATCATCTTGTACCCATATTAATGATAATAATTAATAATAAATATACTATAAGTGTAGAAGAGGTATATTTATAGGTATTGATGTGGTATATATATAGGATCTATATGGTATATATAGATGTAGGTATAGATATAAGTATGGTATGGATATAGGAGTAGATATAGGTATAGGCATAGATATGGTACAGATATAAGCATAGATATAGATATAGGTATAGGTATAGAATAGAGAGAGAGAGAGAGAGACTTAGATATATAGATTTAGATGCAGATATAAATACAGATAGATGATATATATATAGCAATTTCAAGGAAAGAGAGCATTACCAAGTGGTAAATCACAACATTCCTAATAAAGGGTGTGTCTTGATCTGAGACATGAAGGGAACAAGAATTCCAAGAAGACTGGAAGCAGGATTCCAAGCATGGGGGACAGTTTGGGCAAAAGCAGAAAGTAGAAAAATGGAAAGCCATGTGTGGGGAATAGTGGACAGGCTTATTTGGTTGGATGATAGAGATCATGAAGGTGAGAAGCATGAAGTATTCATAAAGATGGGAATTGTAAAGTGGTAGGGTCAGCTCTTTATTTTAGGAATATCAATTGAATGGCTGTGTGGAGGATACATTGAAGAAGGAAGAAGCTAGACACAAGTGAGACAATTTTAGCATTACTTCTAGTTGTGTGACCTTGAATAATCTCTCTGGGCTTTAGTGTCCAGGTCTTTGAAAAAGTGGACTAGGCTCTATGATTTCCAAGGTCTTTTCCATCTCTAATTAACTCCTGTGTGTCAGAAATCTTTCTTCCACTGATTGCATCCTAGAAGTTGTGGCCTTTATTTATGTATGCTATCCCTTTCTAAATTGATTTTCATACAACACACAGTTATTTCTGACTTGGATTCCAGAGTCAATCTTTTGTCTCCAATTGAGGGCTGGAGCTGACATTTTCTATTTTAATCCTCACTATTTGAATCCTGACCTACCAAGTTCCTCTTCAGACCTCAAAAAGTTACCTGTGAGAGAGTTACCTCTTTTATTTTTTGTTGTTCAATCATTTTCAGTTGTTGTCCAACTCTTCATGACATCATTCTGGGTTTTCTTGGTAAATCTAATGGAGTGGTTTCCCAGTTCCTTCTCCATCTCATTTTACAGTTGAGAAAACTGAGGCAAACAGGGTGAAGTGACTTGCCCAAAATCACACCACAAGTAAATATCTGAAGTCGGATTTGAACTCAGGAAAATGAGTCTTCCAGACTCTAGCCCAAGCACTCTACCCTCACTCCACCACCTAGTGGCCCACAAAATAATCTCTACTGACACATTTCAAACCATTAGAAGAAATGTTGAATTTTGAATCTCAGCTCTCTGCTATATCTATACTTGAATTCATTTTATTTATCTGCTTGTTCTTCCAAGATATTGGATTGTTATTTTGTTCTCCATCTTTTTTTTTTTCTCTCCCCCAGAGCTTCAGCTAAGGTACTCACAGGATAAGCTACTTCTTTCTCATAAGAAGAGGCATTAGGCTGTGTAACATCTCTTTTCCCTTGGTCCCTAGAAGGCAGGGCTCTCATGCAGCCACCCCTCAGATAAGGAAAGAAAACTTCATCTACTCTCTCTTCATAAGGAATTGGTCAGTTTCCAAAGTTTTCACCTCCTGGGGCAAATGTTTTTGGAAGAAAGATCAAGTAACCAGCTAATTAGAGCCTGCAGTCATTTTGTCAGTCTATGAATCCACTTCCTCCAGCCATGAGGATCAATGTCTCTTTCCCAAGCCTCTATCTAACTCAGGGTTAGGAAACTCCCCATAGCGCCCATTAGTTCCTGATTGTCAACCTCTAACCCACTCAAATCATTTCAGAATCTGCCCTCCAACGTAGTGTAAATGAATATCTGGGTTTGGGGCACTGTAGCTTCTCCAATCCTCAAACTCCTTCAGATCTTTTCATTAAAATGAATCAGAATAAGCGCAAAAGTTAACCTAAGAGGCAAGGTTGTCTTTCTCTAGACCCTCATTCCTGCTTGTCTCAGCTATCAATGATATACAACAAGCTTGATAGTAGGTTGCTGTTTCAAAATAGTTTCTCTATTTATTTGAATTTTATATAATTAGATATATATAATATTTATGTAATTCATTTGAATTTTATATAATTTTCTTTTTTGAATTACATTTCCCCTATTACATTTTTAAAAATTAAGACTTTATTTAAAAAAGTTTTGAGTTCCAAATTTTCTCCCATTTTCTCACCATCCCTCTTTCCTTCTCTCCCTGTCATCTTTTCTCCCTGTCATCTTTTCTCCCTGAAATGATAAGCAATGACATAGATTTTATATATGTAATAATGCATAATATTTTTCCATATTAGTCATGTTGTGGGAGAGATCTCAAATAAAAAAAAAAGAAGAAAATGAAATACAGTATGTTTCAGACTACATTCAGACTCCATCCTGAGAAGACAGATAGCATTTATAATCATGATTTCAGGAATTCTCTTGAATTACTGCATTGCTGAGAACACAAAAGTCATTCACATTTGTTTATCAAGAAATATTGCTGCTACTATGTACAATGTTCTTCAGGTTCTGCTCACTTCACTTTGTTTCAGTTCATGTAAGTCTTTATAGATTTTTCTGAAATCATCTTTCTTGTCATTCCTTATAGAACAATAGTATTCCATCACTATCATTTACCACAACTAGTTTAGCTCTTCCCCAAGTGATGAACAACTCTTCAATTTCCAATTTTTGTTGCCACAAGAAGAGCTATGATAAATATTTTTTGTACAAATAGGTCCTTTCCTCCTTTTGAAAAAAAAATCTCTTTGTGATACAGACCTAGAAATGGTATAAATGGGCCAAGGGGTTTACACAGTTTTAGAGTCCTTTGAGCAGAGTTTAAATTATTGTCCAGAATGGTTTAATAAGATCCATCAATAGTGTATTAGTGTCCCAATTTTCCTGCATCTCCTTCAACATTTATAATTTTCCTTTTCTGTCATATTAGCCAATCTGCTAGGTGTGAGATGGTTCTTCAGTGTTGTTTTAATTTCTCTTTCTCTAATCAAGAGTGATTAGGACCATTTTTCATAGATGGCTTTAATTTCTTCATCTAAAATGGCTTTTAATATTATTTGACCATTTTAATTGGAGAATGACTTTTATTTTTATAAATTTGACTCTGTTTTTGATATATTTGAGAAACTGGTTCTATATCAGAGATATTTGCTGTAAAAAAAAAATTTCCCCATGTCCTGCTTACCTTCTAATCTTGGTTGCATTTGTTTTGTTCATAAAAACCCTTTTAAATTTAAAATAAACCATGTTTATTTTTCACAATGTTCTCTTTCTCTTGTTTGGTCCTAAATTCTGCCCTTATCTATAGATCAGACAGGTCAGCTGTTCTATGTTCCTCTTATTTGTTTATAGTTTTATCCTTTATATTTGCTTCATGTACCTATGTTCAGCTTATTTTGGTATATGGAACAAGATGTTTGTCTATTCTCAGTCTCTACCATACCATTTTCCAATTTTCCCACTGGTTTTTGTCAAACAGTAAAATTCTTATCCTAAAAGTTTGAGTCTTCTGATTTAGCAAACACTAAATTACTACGGTAATTTACTACTAGGTTATGTATACCTAATCTATTTCACTGTTCCACAATACTGTTTCTTAGCCAGTACGAGGTGGTTTTGATGATTACTACTTTATAATGTACTTTGAGATTTGGTGCTCCTAGGTTACCTTCCTTCACATTTTTTCCCACTGATACCCTTGATATTTCTTACATTTAGTTCTCCCAAATTAATTTTATTATTTTCCTAGCTCTATGAAATTACTTTTTGGCAGTTTGATTGGTATGCCACTGAATAAGTAGATCTGTTTAGGTAAAATTGTCAAGCCTGTTTTTCTTAAGCCTCCTTATAGCTAGATAGTACCAAAGGTTCCTTCTAGATCTGAATCAATGATGTTATGATTTCATTAATCAAAATGCTTCTTTCCCTGACCTGGGGTAGAATCCCTCCATTCCTCACTAGATAATTTAATTGACTTCCATGCCCAAGAAATTAGTCACCTGCTATAAAACTTCTGATGAACCTCACAGAATTTAGCTGCTTTCTATCAAATGATATTACCCATCCAACATTTGAAGCCTCCTAAGTTTGGTAGGACCCATCAGAACATGTCCCCTGGCATATTTCAGGGTCATCTCCATGATATTATTGAGAATGAACTTATTACAATCCACAAATAGATCCATGCTAGAGTCAGTTTGAAATGGCTTGTGAGAGTCAATGAATAAACTTTCACTGTGAACATTTATACTTTGAAAACTGACATGCTACAAATCAGGATTTGATGTATAGTGTTTTGTTGATTGGCAAGGCTTATGAAAGTGATAAATAAAATGCTCATATTAGAGATTAAAATTAAATGTGTGCTGGGTCAGACATTTTACTTTATTTTATTTTTTGGAGAACTGGTTGTTACCAGCATAGTACCATTTACTGGCACAGTCCGAAATAGATGCTATTAGCAGTCCTACAATAGTAAACCTGAGGGCAAACCTTGAGAAGACTTCATATCCTGATTGTTATTCAGATTAGTTATTTGTTCATAGAAAATATAATCCCACTGAAATAGGACTCAGAACGAACCATTTCTATAAGAGAAAGTGTCTTGGCCAAGGTTCATAGCAAAGCTACAGTAGAGTCTGTGTTGTTAGAGGAAATCATGAGGTTGCTGAGTCCTTGGGAGCACCAGATTGTCCAGAGGGAGGAAGAGATAGCAACAGGGGGTGAAAATGATAGAAAGACAGATATTGTCTGTCTGTCAATACATAGCATTGGCTCTGGGAGTGATCATGGAGATTTTTTCCCCTTAGAGATCATCCTCACTAATCAGGTCTAAGAAACTGGAAAAATTGCAGAAAAAGAAACCTACCTCTTTAGGTCGTGGAATAGTTTCCCTGACATCTTCAATAAGCAAATGAGGCAGTGGAAAGAACAATGAATTTATATTCAAAAGATTTGGGTTCAGGGACAGCAAAGTAGCTCAATGGATAGAACCAGGTGTAGAGATGAGGGGTGCTGGGTTTAAATCTGGCCTCAGTTCTTAGCATGTGACCCTGGGCAAGTCATTTAAACCCCATTGTCTAGTTCTTAGTGCTCTTCTGCTTTAGAATAGAACCAATGCCTAGTATTGACTCTAAGATGGAAGCTAATTTTTTAAGACTTGGGTTTGAATTCCTGTTTTAACACTTAGTGTGCTAAATAGGATAAGTCACTTAAGATCCCTTGATCTCAATTCTCACATTAAAAAAAATGAGGGGATTGGAGTAGAAGGATGATATCTAAAATTCTTTCCAGCCTTAAATCAATGATCCCTGTCTTCAAAGAATAAACACTGGAAACTCAACAATCACCCACCAGGAGAAAAGAAATTCCAAATCGCTGAGCATTTCTGAATTTGAACATAACTGAGCTTCTTTATGGGCCCCGGAACTCTGGGGGTCTGTAAGGAATAGCAGAATTTCAACCTTTCAGAGAAAGCACAGCCCTTTTAGAAGATAATGATTTCTAGCAAAGGTGTGAGGGTGACTGGATGCCCATGGGGGAGCTCAGGCATCACTTTATAGCCTGAGTACCAGAGCAGCAGTAGGTCTGTTTCCTTTCACCCCCCTGCTTGAAGTATGCTCTGTACAAGGAGAATGTTTTCCCTTGGCTGCAACTAGAAAGCTGATGTGCCGACAGGATGCTATCACATTGCATCTATTTGTTGGGTAGCTGGATACCGAAAGAATGAAGGGCCATGGATGGTTCTGCTCACAAACCTGTTATTAGAGAGTTAGTTCACCCTAGGGTATATCGGTGACTCTTCAGAAAGATGCTAGGACAGAACATGTTTGAAAGTAATTATGTTGATTTCCATTAATCTTGTAGAACTTCAGAATCCCCCTTCTGGCTTTTTTAAGGCTACTCAGAGGTCATTATAGCCCACTGAGGAATGGACTCTTTTGTAAGGACCATGCCTTGAAAAAAAGAAATAATTATGCAAACACATCTTCTATTTATCTACCAGTTCTCTTTTGTAATAAATCTATATATGATATCTTCATCTACAAAGGTCTAGTAGAGATGTTCTTTATTTTTGTTTGATATATTAAGGGTAATTATGCCCTGAAAATCAATGTTCCTTTCTTGATCAGTTTGATAGAATTAAGAACATATCTCATTGCCTATGAAGATATTAAATATATATTTTGACATTTTCATAGTAGAATATATAATGGCAACTTAGTGTTTGTGGATCTGCGAAACTAGATTTATGGGACTGATGCTGGGCTCTGCCATTGCTACCTTGTCAGATCTTGAGAAATCCATCTAGCCTCCTGTGGACCAGCTTTCACAAATGTAAACAGAAATAATGAAGAGTACCATTCAGAAGGACAGGGAGTTTTCATATTTCTAGAATGTTTTCTCATGTTTAGATAAAAGACAATGTGATGTAGAGTCCGGATGGCTAGATAGGGAGTTGGCTGACCTGAGTTCTTGATCTAATAGCGCCAGGGACTCTTTGGGTAATGAGAGTTAAGTAACTTCATCCCTCTGAACCTTCGTTCCCTAATTTGTAAAATGAATGGATTCAATCATACCTTTTCTAAAGTCCCATGTAACTCTAAAATTCTTTAGTTAATTGTTTATTTGGTTTTTAGAAAGTGTCAGGGTCTCTTAAACACAGAGGTGTAATAGAACCAGCTCAAACTATATCATGAGAAGCTGCTGCTGAATTTCCAGTGCGAGAATTCACACCTCAGAAATAGGCAAATGCTACAAATTGGGGTTGGATTTATTGGTTTTATTTATCTCTAGACTTAAGAAACTGTCAATGATGCAGATTAAATTTAAAAGTAGGTTCAGTGTGTATTTTTCCTAGAGTCATTAAACATTTATCAGTCCACCCCTACCTAAGTAGGAGAACATATACAAGAGGAAAATGTCAAATAGTCTGAGTGAAAAGTTTTCTTCTGAGAGGCAAATAAACACTTAAGAAAATTGTTCTATTATTGCTTTACAACTACAGGGAATTTCATTTTAACCCATCTCAAGCACTGAACTCCCCAGCACCTACCACAGTATAGTAGATGTCTAACAAATTCCTGTTAATTAATTGATTCCATGCCACAAAGAAAACATTTAATCAAAGCTAGTGGATGCATCACTGTTTCTGACAATGTACGTGGCATCCCTTCTTTTTTACTGAGAGAACGGGTGTGTTTTTTTTACTAGTTCTATGGGACTGTGATTGTACTGGAATTTATCATAAACTGCTTTGTAGTATTTTTTCATTGAAATGAGGATTTTTGTGCCACCCACAGTGCTTCACAATATCTACTTCTATTTAGCCAGCATTATTAAAGTAACTTCTTAATAAGAAGCATTGACTGTTTATAAGTTTTCTGGTGTGCATTCTTTATAGTGAAGTGTTAATATACCACATCTTCTTTATCTTAGGAAATCAGTATATTTCCTGAATTTAATTATAGAAAGTTAACTTTGTTTTTTGAAATTTATTTGCAAATGAAGTTTTTTCATTTAGCATTATGGTTGGTTGCCTACCTAGCTTAATACTGTAACATCAGCTTGTTCTGAGGCTGACCACATACTTAATTTATTTGTGTTCATTTTAAGTTTATTTAAGTTCATTCACTGTGTACAGGAATTTGTATTTTGGAGGTGCTTGATCTATCAACAAAGAGAAATTAGGAATTACTTTATTATAAAATGCTCCTAGAAGTCTTAATTGGGTTTTTTTTAATTATAACATTAGATTTGTGTGCATGGATGTAGTTAAGATACATCATTGTTGTAGTTTAAAAGTTATATATGGTAAGACATATTTTGTTTTTACTGCATGAGAATGATCTATTCCCTATCCCAAAGCAAGCATGAATAAAATTAGGTTAAATTAAAAAAAAATGAGAGGCATTCTGAAATTTGTAGTTCAGTGGGACTTAAAATTAATCAGCCTTTTTTTTATTTTTTTAAATTTTATAGTATTTTATTTGATCATTTCCATGCATTTTTCATTAAAGACAAAGATCATTTTCTTTTCCTCCCTCCCACCCCCCGTGGCCGACGTGTGATTCCACTGGTATCATATGTGTTCTTGACTTGAACCCATTGCCATGTTGTTAGTATTTGCATCAGAGTATTCGCTCCGAGTCTTTCCTCTGTCATGTCCCCTCAGCCATTGTAGTCAGGCAGTTGCTTTTCCTCGGTGTTTCTACTCCCTCAGTTTGTCCTCTGCTTTTGGATAGTGTTTTTTTCTCCTTGATCCCTGCAGATTGTGCAGGGACATTACACCACCACTAATGGAGAAGTCCATTACGTTCGATGATACCACAGTGTGTTTGTCTCTGTGTACAATGTTCTCCTGGTTCTGCTCCTCTCGCTCTGCATCACTTCCTGGAGGTTGTTCCAGTCTCCATGGAACTCCTCCACTTTATTATTCCTTTGAGCACAATAGTATTCCATCACCAACATATACCACAGTTTGTTCAGCCATTCCCCAATTGATGGGCATCCCCTCATTTTCCAATTTTTGGCCACCACAAAGAACGCAGCTATGAATATTTTTGTACAAGTCTTTGTGTCCATTATCTCTTTGGGGTACAAACCCAGCAGTGCTATGGCTGGATCAAAGGGTAGACATTCTTTTATCGCCCTTTGGGCATAGTTCCAAATTGCCCTCCAGAATGGCTGGATCAGTTCACAACTCCACCAGCAATGAATTAATGTCCCTACTTTGCCACATCCCCTCCAGCATTCATTACTTTCCTTTGCTGTTATGTTAGCCAATCTGCTAGGTGTGAGGTGATACCTCAGAGTTGTTTTGATTTGCATCTCTCTGATTATAAGAGATGTAGAACACTTCTTCATGTGCTTATTAATAGTTTTGATTTCTTTGGCTGAGAATTGCCTGTTCATGTCCCTTGCCCATTTGTCAATTGGAGAATGGCTTGATTTTTTGTACAATTGATTTAGCTCTTTATAAATTTGAGTAATTAAACCTTTGTCAGAGGTTTTTATGAAGATTTTTTCCCAACTTGTTGTTTTCCTTCTGATTTTAGTTACATTGCTTTTGTTTGTACAAAAGCCTTTTAATTTGATGTAGTCGAAATTATTTATTTTACATTTTGTGATTCTCTCTATGTCTTGCTTGGTTTTAAAGTCTTTCCCTTCCCAAAGGTCTGACATGTATACTATTCTGTGTTTACCCAATTTACTTATGGTTTCCTTCTTTATGTTTAAGTCTTTCACCCATTTTGAATTTATCTTGGTGTAGGGTGTGAGGTGTTGATCAATTCCTAATCTCTCCCACACTGTCTTCCAATTTTCCCAGCAGTTCTTATCAAATAGTGAATTTTTGTCCCAAGACCTGGGATCTTTGGGTTTATCGTATACTATCTGGCTGAGGTTGCTTTCCCCCAGTCTATTCCACTGATCCTCCTTTCTGTCTCTTAGCCAGTACCAAATTGTTTTGATGACTGCTGCTTTGTAATATAGTTTGAGGTCTGGGACTGCTAGGCCCCCCTCATTAGTGTTTTTTTTTTCATTATTTCCCTGGATATCCTTGATCTTTTGTTATTCCAAATGAACTTTGTTATGCTTTTTTCCAAATCAGTAAAGAAATTTTTTGGGAGTTCCATGGGTATGGCACTAAATAGATAAATAAGTTTGGGCAGGATAGTCATTTTTATTATGTTGGCTCGTCCTACCCATGAGCAGTTAATGTTTTTCCAATTGCTCAAGTCTAGTTTTAGTTGTGTGGCGAGTGTTTTGTAGTTGTGTTCATATAGTTCCTGTGTTTGTCTTGGGAGGTAGATTCCTAGGTATTTTATTTTGTCTAAGGTGATTTTGAATGGGATTTCTCTTTCTAGTTTTTGCTGCTGAGCTGTGTTGGAGAATTAATCAGCCTTTAAAGAAAATTAAACTATTGTGATCTTTGAGCTGGAAGACATATTTGAATCCTAGCCAAGAGTTTTGAAAAGGATAGTCGTTGAGAGAGCATAGTGTGGAAGGAAGGAAGGTGCTAGGACTGAAGGAGCTGTATCCCATGCACTTAGCACGGTATCTGACTCATAGCAGGTACTTAATAATGCTTACTGACAATTTATTGACTTGGCAGCTGTGGTAGTTGCATCTTCAGCACTTCTTGGGGCTTAATCAGTGAATTCAATAATTTTAGAATAATCAGACTCCATAATCAAACTAAAAACCTGAACCCTATAGTTTAAGAAATAATAATTTATAAATTCTACCTTATTGCTGACACAAAATTAGTCAAAATTCTGGTACTTTTTTCCTATTTATTAAATATCTTCCACCAAAGCCCTACCTACTCTGTTGCCTTCTTAGAGCACTGAGGTGATCCTGGGTTCTCAGAGATTCTACCAGCAAAGGCCAAACACAGGTCAGTCCTACCAAACCATAAAAAGTTTGAGTTTGAATCTGTTGACAGGGATCATCCTGTCATTCAAGGATTCGCCTAGTTAATTTCAGAGAAGTTCCACTGATAGATCCGTTTCAGGGTAACAAATTTTTAAGCCATAGCAATTCTAGACAGTCCTCTAATAGGTTAAATACTATCTTGAGATAGTATTTATATGGTTAAAATCACAAGTTCTTTTATTTTTTTAAACCCTTATCTTCTGATTTGGAATTAATACGGCATATTGGCTCCAAGGCAGAAGAGTTGTAAGGACTAGGCAATGGAGGTTAAGTGACTTGCCCAGGGTCACACAGCTAGGAAGTGTCTGAGATCACATTTTAACCCAGGACCTCCTGTCTCTGGAACTGGCTCTCAATCCATGGAGTCACCCAGCTGCCCTGAAATCACAAGTTCTTAAAGTATTGACATCACCAAATCTCAATTATCCACGTACATTTTTTAGCATAGGTCAGCTTCTTCCCCCTGCCAAGAAAATTTCAGGTTCTGTTACTTTACTTACCAAGCTGGTATATGCTCAGGGATTCAAAGACAATTTTTAAAAATGATAATTTTGTCTCCTTAAAAATTATATAGTGTATTCTAAAAGTAAATAAAAAAATTATCAATTCTATTTCTGGGATTATTCATCCCTTTTTTAAAACATGAATAACAGGGAATCGACCCTCTTTATAGATGTGTCCTATGTAAACTCCTCCTATGAAGTCATTTCCCCATCCTTTCATGGTGTGGATGTGACCTTAGGTTCTTAAAGACATGGCCAGCAGATTGACAACCTTACCTTCTTAGACTCTATACTGAGGATCAGTTCCTGGAATAGGCAATTGGAGCTAAGTGACTTACTTAGGGTCCCCCAGCTAGGAAGTATCTGAGGCCAGATCTGAACCCAGGATTTCCCATCTCCAGGTCTGACTCTCTATCCATTGAGCTCTATCTAGCTACTCCTGAACTTTTATTTTTGTGCTATTATTTTTTAAGTCCATAACATTTTTTTTCTTGGTCCCTCATGATTAAACCTTAATAGTCCTTAGCAAGCCGGAATGAGTAATGCAGAGTAATGGGGGGGGGAACCCAATTGTCTAGTCAGAGGACCTGAATTCAAATCTCACCTCTGATTTTTACTGTCTGTGCAACCCTGGACAAGTTACATGACCTCTAAGGGCCTCCGCTCCCTCATCTGTAAAATGAAGAGATTAACTAGAGCTTCCAAACTCTGAGCTTCTAAATCTAGATGTCCAAATCAATGGTCTTGTGAAATATAGAACCAGGGAATTTTTTTCAAGCACAGCAACTTGCAAACTCGTCTAATAAAGTTTTTAGGAGCTGCATTCTACACAAAGGGATGAGCCAACCCCTTTTCAAAAGGTCTAAATGGACAACAGAAAAATAAGATGTGATTTTGGATACTCAGAAATCTGATTGGAAAATGGCTAAACAATGCAAGGCATAGCCAGGTCATCACATTCTTTTAAAAGATATTTGCTACTAAGTGCCTTTTTACTTTTATATTAGGGATCATGTCTCGTGTATCATGCCATCCCTGCCAAGTGTGCCGTCCCTGCCACGCGTGCTGATCCTGACACACGTGGCACACACGGCAGGGACAGCACATGCGTGAATTACAACACACGTGTCAGGACCAGCAAGTGTGTCAGGAACAACCAGTGTGACATGACACTTAGTAGCAAATATCTTTTAAAAGAATGTGATAACCTGGCTATGCCTTGCATTCCACCCGACAGTAATATGTTACATTAATTCAACACACCTTAACAAGGTAGGGAACAGGTTCTATGTCTGAAGATACCTAAGGTTCAATGGGCTCATCATGTCTCATGTTGTGTCACGTGGGTCATGTCCTGCCAAGTGTGTCGTCCATGCCATTCCCGTCATGTGTGTCAGGAATGACACGGGTGGCAGAAAAACATGTGTGAGAAGAACTGCACATGTCTCCGTAAAGGCAATCTTGTGGAGAAGGACACTTGTCAGAAAGGGCACACATGTCAAGAACAACATGTGTGTCAGAAAGGACACATGGCAAGAACGGCACGTGTGTCGGAGTGGCACATGTCAAGAGGGCACGTTGTCCGAGCGGAACATGCCAAGAACGACATGTGTGTCAGAGCGAGTACACATGTCAGAACGACACATGTGTCAGAAAGGGCACACGTGCCAAGAACGACGCATGTCAGAAAGGAGCACACATGTCGAGAACAGCCCGCATGTCAGAAAGGCCGCACGTGTTGGAAAGACACGCGTGTCAAGAACGACACGTGTGTCAGAGTGGACACGCGTGTCGGAAAGGACACATGTGTCAGACAGGGTGCGCTTGTCAAAACCGGCATGCGTGTCAGGAATGACACAGGTGTCAGTGAGGACACGTGTGTCAAGAAGGACAAATGTGTCAGGGGTGGGTCACCTAACATGACATGGCCCCATGTGACATGACATGGCCCACGTGACATGTCATGAGACATGATCCCTATTATAAAAGTAAAAAGGCACTTAGAAGCAAATATCTTTTAAAAGAATGACCTGGCTATTTTGCATTCCACCCTACAGTAATATGTTACATTAATTCAACAAAACTTAACAAGGTAGGGAACAGTTTCTATGTCTGAAGATATCTAAGTTTGAATGGGCTCATCATGTCCCATGTTGTGTCACGTGGGTCGTGTCCTACCACGTGTGCCATCCACGCTGTTCCCGTCAGGCGAGCAAAGAACGACATGGGTGACAGAAAGGGCACATGTGTCAAGAATGACACACGTGTCAAGAACGACACGGGTATCAGTGAGGGCACGTGTGTCAAGGACACAGGTGTTGGGGTGGGTCACCTAACATGACATGGCCCCATGTGACATGACATGGCCCACGCGTGTCAGAAAGGGGCTCGTGTGTCAAGAACGACACGCGTGCCAGAAAGGGGCTCACATGTCAAGAGCGACACGCCTGTCAGAAAGGGCACTGTGTCAAGAATGACACACGTGTCAAAAAGGGCACATGTGTCAGAAAGGACATGTGTCAAGACCAGCAGGCATGTCAGAAAGGTCTCACCTGTCGAGTGTGGCATGCATGTCAGAGCGGGCACACGTGTCAAGAGTGACACACATGTCAAGAACGGCACGTGTGTCAGAGCAAGCACGCGTGTCAAGAACGGCACGAGTGTCGGGCACTGTATCAGGAACGACACGCATGTCAAGAGCGCCACCGGTGTCAGTGAGGTCGCGTGTGTCAAGAAGGACACATGTGTCAGGGGTGGGTCACCTAACATGACATGGCCCACAGCAGCTATGTGTGTCTGGAACAACCAGTGTGACATGACACTTAGTAGCAATTATCTTTTAAAAGAATGTAATGACCTGGCTATGCCTTGCATTCCACCCTACAGTAATATGTTACATTAATTCAACAAACCTTAACAATGTAGGGAACAATTTCTATGTCTGAAGATATCTAAGGTTGAATCGGCTCATCATGTCTCATGTTGTGTCACGTGGGTCGTGCCCTACGACGTGTGTCATCCACGCTGTTCCCATCATGCGAGTAAAGAACGACACGGGCGACAGAAAGGGCACACGTGTCAAGAACGAACGTGTGTCAGAAGGGGCTCGCGTGTCAAGAGTGACACACGTGTCAGAAAGGGCACACGTGACAAGAGTGACACGCGTGTCAGAAAGGGCTCGCGTGTCAAGAACAACACGCGTGTCAGGGCACTCGTGACATGACACGGCCCACAGCAGCTGGGAAGTGTCTGAGGCCAGATTTGAATTTGGATCTCCCATCTCTAGGCCTGGCTCTCAATCCACTGAGCCACCCTGCGGTTCCCCACCCCCCAACATGTGGAAGTTTTCCAAATATATTTTGAGAATGGTTGGACGAATTAACAACTTTATCAACATTTTATTAATGGACCTGTCTTCTAACTGGAACTGCAACAAAAACTGCTTCCATTTTAATTATCTTTATTTTAATTTCAATTTTTTATTACTAATGGTTTGGAGCAATATTGCACATTTGCTGATTGTTTATTTTTCTTTACCCAAAATTTCTGTGTTCGTAGTGTACTTACCTCCTGGGAAATGCTGACCATTTACCTACTGAGAAATGGTACTTGGTCATATGTATTTGTGTCCATTCTCTATGTGTTTTGGATTAGAGATAATGAAAAGATTTTCCAAATTAATGGTTTCTAATCTTATTCTAGCTAAATTGGATTGGTTTATACAAATTCTATTTTCATTTTAAATAACAGAAATTATCTATTTTATCTCTTATGATTATCTGTGTCCCTTTCTTCCTGGAGAATCCTCTCTTTAGCCATAGTTGTTCTAGGTACATGCTTCCATTCTCCTTTTTTATGTAACTTTTTACATCGAAGTATCTATTTGAGGCTTATTGTAGGATATAGTATAAATTGCTGGTCTAAACCTAATTTCTGCCAAACTACTTTCTAGTTCTTACAGTAATTCTGATTAAAAGCCCTGGAGGGGGTTTGTAAGATAAAATTTAGAGCCATTCATTTAACTAAACATCAGTCAATTGGTAATTTGTTCCTGATACTATATTAGTCTAACAAGAAAGTAAAAGTCTTCTCTGCATAAAAGATATGATGTGAATATTTTTGGATGATCAGAAAATTAGGAAGGGCTATGCCAAATATCTCGTTCCTTCTACATCTGGTTTTGCATCCATATCTACCATTAAACAAGAGTTATTAACTGGCATAATGAAGGCTACAAAAGTTGAAAATCTGTAGCATTTTCATGAGTATAGACATTATTAAGTACCAGAAAAATATTTGTTGAGTGAAAAATGTGCATTCTCAAAGTGTGCAATTACCTTTTACTCCTCACTTGTAAAAATGCATTCATTCAGTGAGAAGTCATAATTAGACAAAGTGGATAGAAAAAAAATCACAATTTCTTATTCAGCTTTTTTATTGAGTAGTAAATCACAGTAAGCAATGGATAATATTCAATACAAAGATGGAAAATTATTTTGAAAATAAACCATGTTATTGACACGAATTGCGATATGTGCACATCAAGATAAGTTAAAACACAACTGAGAAGATGTAGAATTCTTAAAAGATTTAGTACATACAGGGCTGGGGACTAGAAGGTTGTGTTTGCAGTTCAAACCATTTCTTAGTTCTAAGTGTTTCCCATTAGTCCACTGAATACAAGTCTTAGGTTTTTTCTATATATTTATAAAATCTGAAGTGTTCTTGAATTTGTCATTTTTAACGTCACAGTAATTATGATTTTAGAGATGATGGGGTAAGAAATTTGCTAGGCAAATATGAGCACAGACGTTTAGAAAATGATGAGAAGCTACAAATTAGATCTAGTCTCATAATACTTCCCTGAATCACACATACTCTGATATCTCCTTTTACGGTTCATCCTTGCCGGGATATAGGGATGGGAGAATGAATCCTAGTAACTGTTAGGAAGTTCTAAATATAGGGCACAAATGACTGGAAGTGGTAGTTTCAGAACACATATAGGTGGTGGAATAGACATGATGAATATTCTACTATTGTGGTTGCAATTGTTTTTATTATTGTTCAGTAGGTATCTGAGTACACACAGAACTAATGTATATGAAAGCAGAAATTTTTCTGCTTTTTTCTTTTTTTTTCATTTTTTCCCAATCCTTCCTTTCTATTCTTCTGTATCCATTCAGTATTTGAACTAGAGGGTTCCTGAAGTGAGATATTTGAAAAAGAAGCTTAATTTGTCAACAAGCTGAGCTTTCCAAGCAAAGACATCTGTATTGTTCTCACTCGTTTTTATAATCTTGATTCAATTAGGTTACACAGTGGATAGAACGCTGAGACTGGTCAGAAACACGAGTTCAAATGCTACTTGAAATGCTTACTAGCTATATGACCCTGAGCAAATCACTTAATTACTGCCTGCCTCAGTTTATTCAACTGTAAAATGGGCATGATCATAACACCTATCTCCCAGGGTTTTGACAAGAGAATCTAACAAGACCATATTTATAAATCACTATGCACAGTGCCAGGCACATAGTAGGTTATTAATAAATGGCTATTTCCTCCCCTTCTTCCATTACTGAGCTTGAACTGATAGAATGAGGACACCACTTACAAGGTGACCAACATAAAATGATCTTCATGTTAGTACATGAGAGTGTTACAAGAGCATTCATAGTTTAAATTTGTATCTTTATACTCAGTTAATTTACATGTTTGCCTGAAAATGTCTTTGAGATAATGATGAGATCAGTTTTAATGACTGAAGGAAATCTGTGAGTCTCTATTTTTGTTTGGTAGCAGGTGTGGCTGCCTATTGATGATTAGTTAAATGGATTGGGCTCGAAGGAAAGAGGGTCCAAAAAAAAAAGAGTAATGAGAAAGTCATAGATAATACCAAAGATAAAGGGCACTTCTTTTGCCCATTGTCTTCCAGCCAAGACACTAGGGAATTTTCCTTTTAAAAGTTTCTTAGCTTTGCTAAAACAAATGGTATTCTACACTTCATTCCTTATCTTGAATTGATAATCAGAAACAATGTAAGATTAACTTCCATTTAGTGAAATGCCCAGAAGATGGCCTTTTTATATTTGATTAATTTTTTGGTTAATTAGAAAACATCTTTTAGTTTTAATTCCTGCCAAATGATCTTATTTTTTAAAAGTTTATTTTCCTATGTAATTAAGTACACAAGAATATTAAACATTTCTTTAATAAGTCAAAATCTGATTGTATCTATGGGTCATCATTGTGATCATTTGGGAATAATGTACTCCAATAGATATAGTTGTTAAAGAGAGAAGAGGACAAGCATTTAAGTGTCTCCTTTGTACTAGACACTCTGCTAAGTGCCTGTGCTATTATTATCCCCATTTTATAGTTGAGGAAATTGAGGCAGGCAGTGGTTAAGTGCATTTCCCAGAGTCACACAATTAGCAATTGTTTGAAGCCAGATATGAACTTAGGACATCTTGACTCTAGGATCAGCATTCTATCTACTTTACCACACACCTAGCTGTCAATGATAAGACTAAATGTGTAACAAGTTCAAGATGTTTCCTACAAACTTATTTGAAATAAATCATTGATAGTGTTTTATGTTTTTCATTATTTTCTTCCTCATCTTCCCCATCCTCATGACATAGTAGAAAATTCATAATCCAGCTATGAGACCTTTTACCCATTTAGCCTCTCTGACATTCAGTTTCCTCATCAGTAAAATGGGGAGAATAATACTTGCATTTCTTGCCCTTTATGGATTACTTTGAGGAAAGCACTATGTAAATCACAAAACACTTTATAAATGTAACACATAACTCTTCTTTCCAATTAATCACCAATCATCTATATTTTAACTCAAGAGAGCCAAACCCGAACTAATCATTCTCTCCTCCCCTCCTCTTGCTCTACTGGTACATATTTCCAGTGAAAGACATTGTAGTCTTGGGTTGTTGTTCAACCTTCTTTTGCAAGAGGACCAATGTCATAATAGTGTGATGGCTTGGCTTATACATAAATTAGATTTAAGACAGAGTTCTACAAAGTCATCAGTCTCACTCTCTATTCCAGAATCATCAAGTCCAGTGGCAAGACAAAAGTAAAGACAACTGGCCATGACTCGGGATGTAGTGAATGACCTTGGCATCTTCAGAGTCTGACCAAGCCCTAAGCATTCCATACAACCTGATTCCACTGCCTTTGTGACCATTGGAATACCTTGTTCTCATCTGTCCATTCCACATGCTTAGGGTAGACATCTCCCTAACTCACCGATGGCTTTGAGGTTTGGTGATTACCTTAGACCATCTGCCAAGAAGGTTTTACACACATATGACTTGTGGGCATACTATTCTTCTTGGACCCACAGGGAAATGTTAAGGTATAAGCAGACACCACAGGTGGGTGAGCAGCCCTGAAAAGAGCTTGGAAAGCCCTCAACTTACAGGCACAAGTCTTCCCTGCACCCCCTATATACAGTGCATATAATACTGGATTTGGAGGCAGGAAGACTTGGGGTTAGCTCTGGCCTCAGTCTTTCTAGTTGTGTGACCCTGGACAAGTTATCTAAATTCTCCAAGCCTCAGTCTCTTTATTCATAAAATCAAGGCAGTGATCCCTCTAGTGTTTATCTAACAGAATTGTTATAAGTATATAATGAGAAACATGCATATGTATTTTCATATACATAAATGCATATATATATATATAAATTATTTTGTAAACCTAAACATTCTAGAACAATTTCAGTTATTATTATCTTCCCCCATTCCTATTAGTGGCTTTACCATTTTCTCAAGCCCCTGGGTTAAAAACCTTTCCATCTTAAAATTTCAATAGTGAAAAGTATGATAAATTCATCTAAGTCAAACCCCTGGTTTTACAGATAAGAAACTCAAGTCTAGAGAGGCTAAACTAATTAAAGGAAGAGCTTGGTTCTTCCATTTTGGCCCACTGTAGTCATTACTCATCCACTGATTCTGTCTTTTCTTTGTTCCTCAATGTCTCTCATACCCTTTCCTTTGCCTTTTCATTTTGCTATTATTCTGCTTCAGTCTCTCTTGTTCTTGATTCAAAAATAATGGAGAGAATATAAAATGAAAAAAAGGTCTCAACAATTTATAACCATACCTGGTTGAGTGGAATATTCTCCTACATCATCTTCCTACCTTTAGTCTATCCTTCTTCCAATCAACCTTATATATTATTGCCAGTTTAAGCTTTCCAAACGACTGCTTTCACCATTGACTTTTCTATTTAACAGACTAAAAGAACTCTATGTTCAATTTTTCAGTGGCATATAACATGTTTTGAGCACCCCTTTCAACAACAATAAAAATGTTTTGTGAACTCCTGGGTTAATTTAATAAAGTTATGAATCCCTTGGACCTTTGTTTCATACTTCAAAGGGATTTGCCAAGCACTTAATGGGAACTGCTATATGGGATTGGTCAAGTACCTTAGCTTGTCAACCAAGGCATTACATAATCTGATTCAATTCAATATAGCAAATAATTATTATGTGCAGATTACTGTACCACCCTTTCTTTTCAAACTTTTCTCCTAATATTTCTCCCAAAAAGCATAGTTAAACCTCCTTAAGGTTTCCCATTTAAATTATACTCTTTCTTACCCTCATACCTTTGCACATGCTAATGCTTCTGCCCTAGTCTCAACCTCTCTCAAGTCTCCCACTGACTATGAAGATTTTCTTGATTGCTGTAGGTATAGCTGATAGCTTCCTTTTTTGAGTTCTTGGAATCACAAATAGTATTTTGAATTAGAGTATCTTGGCTCAAATCTCAGCTCTATTACTTAAAACCTATTTGGCTTTGAGCAAGTCATGTCACCAACTTGCTTCTCAGTTTCCTCATGTGTAAAATGTGTAGTGTTGGACTAGATCTAGATTAAGGGATTCTTGGGTCTCTTCTAGATCAATTTATGCAGTCATTGAGTGCCGTCTGTTTGCTCTCTATAGGAATTCTTCTATGTTGTAGTTACTTCATGCCTATTCGTCTTATCTCCCCAACCAAGCTGTGACCTCAAGAGTTAAGGATGGGTCCACCTTTTATTGTATACCTTGAAGTAGGTATACTTCAAGCAAGCATAGTGCCTGGAACATGGCAAATAACCAATAAAATGATAGAGTCCTCTTCAGGGAGTTACTCAGGAAAGACAAACACTTGTTTAACTCAATTGATTTCTCTAAGAATAGATGGCATATTACATCTTCAAAATATTCAGCAGTCTTCTCCCCTATCCACATTTTTACCTGCAAATACCCACAGGTAGTTTATACTTTCCATAATGTGCAATGTGAGTCTAGGAACTAGTTTTTTTGTTAAAAAGAAAAAAAAGTGAGCATTAATTAATATAGGTTGGATTTTCCTAATTAAAAAAAAAAGATGAATAACCTTCATTCATAGAAGTCTTATAAAATGGAAAGAGAAAAGTATAAATAAATAAAAGCAGCAGAAAATAGCTACCAGTGATTTTCTGAGGAGCCCCATTAGAATGAACTTTTCTTAAAATGGATCTGAGATGACTTAGTTTACTAATCTAGAAGAAAATATATAATCAGTAAGATTGTAGAAGCACTACAATATTTAAGTATTTAAATAAATGGAAAAGATTCATCGGTTTATCTTAAGCCTTGCAAAGTCTCAAAGCAGGTAGTTTTATAAGGCTGATTTTGAGAGATGGTTTTTACAAATGATGGAAGTCATAAGGTATTTGTCAAAACTGTATCTATTTCCTCCCCTTTTCTGTTTCATATAATGAAATTGCTTTGAATGGGATTTCATCAAAATGAAAACTATGGGAAAGCACTTTTTTTTTGCTTTCTTAGTAAACTATCCTTTCTGATAATGATCAGATTCTTTCCTTTTGTCTCATCCTAACCATTCCTGGATTTTTGTTTTTATTTTTTTGTCAATTGCTAAAACTAAGGCTTCCTTAGAAATTTTAATGTAAAAAGACAAAAATTATTTTGCCACAGGCCATTAAATGCCTTTAAATGGCATCAACCCACTGATCAATCAACCCACTGAAGACTGCAGCCTCCACTGAAAAGTTTGAGTTTTCTTCCTATTTTCTTAAAATCCTTAGCAACTTCTGTTTATTTCAGCAAAGACCACCCCCCTTCTTCCCCTAGCTTTTCCAAAAGCATTATTTAAATGCCTCTGCTGAATGAAAAGCTCTTTTCATTCCATTTCAAGCCCTGAAGTACCAAAAGGGTAAATAACCTGAAGTATCATTTTTGACTGACTTGACTTTGAAACCAGCACAGTCGGTGTAAACAACTGCCTGGATGGATCGGGGGTGTAGGGATGTGGGGGTGTGGGGATGCTTAACTGTCTCTCTAAACAGTCCCCTATGTGAGTCTACTCATGTAAGTAATGATGATAAACACCTTAATTCATTGGATTAATGAGTTAGAGCTGGTAGAGAAGGACAAAAATCTATAACTTTTCCACAAACTTAGTTAAATGTCAAGGTTTTTAAAGACCTAGTTAGCAAGTATATTAGATGAGATATGTCAGTTTCCCAATTTACGACTCTGACTTGTCTCTTGTGATTCCTTATAGCCTCTAGCCATTCTCCTCTTACCTGAGGCATTCTCTGGCACAAACCTGATGCTTCCAGTCATTCTGCATTCTTGTGTTCCTTCAAAAATAATTGGACAGGCACCTTTCCATAAACAATCATCATTAGCTGTACGAGGTACACAGATGAGACTACCACACAAATAAGTTTCAATGGAATGTCTTGAGCCAAATAATAATAATTTGGCCTGTGTGTTACAAACATGATTGACAGAGACTTAATGCACTTAGCACTTTTCCAGAAGGCTTGGAGTATTTGCTCCTTGATGCTCAGAAAGTCCTGCTCCCGGAAAAGTGACACAGACATTGACCAGTGAGTTTGTTGCTGTTCAATAGCCCAGCTCCGATGCCAGGCTCTATGATTAAAGTCATTATAAGAACTGTCAGTAGGGAGGAAGAAATGGAGACTGTCACAAGAAGCAACTGGCTGGAATTTTTAAGATTCCCCCTAATGTTTAACTGTTTTAAAATAGCAGAGAGAATTTTAACCTTAATGAAGATCAACCCAGATGGCAAGAGTACCAGCTTCAAATGGTTTGGGTTGCAGTTCTTATCGGTAAGGAGAACCCATTCCTCTTTCTTTTATCGGTCCTTGAGAAATCCGGGAATTATCATAATTGTAGTTATAAACCAGACTTCCACAAGGAAGTCACCCGAGTGCTTTATGTTAGGGTTTTGTGAAAAAGAACACAAACTCTATCAAATGAAAGGATAGGAAGGTGAAGCACGAATAGAGCTCATTTTCCTTAAATCCATGGATCACAAAGGTTCCACAGCATCCAACCTCTCCATTCTGAAAGCCAGGCTGATTACTATAAAGAGCTGATAGCCTGTAAAGTACTAACATTTTAATTTATAGCATGGGAGAAATTATGATTTACAACTTGTCAAAATGCATTCCAAAGGGTTTTACAGCTTACAGATGAAAATACAATAGTATTGTAATTACAGAGTTAGTGATTTCATATGCAGGCATATAGAATAATGCAATCGGGTCATTTTAAAAATGAGATACTGAATATATAGATTAAAGGTAGGCGATGTCTTTGGACGATCAGAAAACATAATGATGATTTTGCGATTTGGATTTTTTTTTTTACTATAACGTCATGGGCATCCCATTATAGTAGTTCTGTAGATTTCACATGTCTATTTTAGTTGAAGCAATTTTGACAGAGAGAAAAAATTAAAATCTGCTACCACCCTTTGATCCGTACTTTAAAAAAAGATAAACATGTTTCCTCCCCTTTATCAATCATGCTTTATTTAGCCTACCTTTCCCAGGAATTCAAGGAACTTAGTAGAGAAGGAGCATCTCCTTTGTGATACAATAATACCAACACTGTAATATTCTTCTATTTATTTTTCTTTTCTCACCTGCTATGCCCAGGTTTTGACACTAAGAATATTGTGTTTGATATTTTCCACATTAAAAACCACTTTAGGCTTTGGTTCCATTTTACTCCTAGTCAGAAAGATCAGAAAAAGCTCAAGTCACACAGTGAGAAACTTTATCCACTGAATGAGACATT
Source organism: Monodelphis domestica (assembly GCF_027887165.1). Lineage (NCBI taxonomy): Eukaryota > Metazoa > Chordata > Mammalia > Didelphimorphia > Didelphidae > Monodelphis > Monodelphis domestica. The sequence continues at coordinate 180,761,814 of NC_077232.1, read as the reverse complement.
ATCCATTCTACCAGACTGCAAATCAAAGAGTATCTCTTAGGTTGCTTAAAAATTCATTTTAAAATCTGATCCTGATTGTACTTTTATGGTAATTTCATACCATCAATCATCCTTTTACCTTTAGTCTCTAGGTCCACTGCTTTCCCCATAGATCTCATTCACTCTATCTCATTATAATTCTTTAGGTGAGAAAACAGGATAAGAAACCTTAACAGAAAATGAGAGAAAGATGTAAATTTCTTGAGAAAAGTCAGGTTCACTAAGAAGCAGAGCTAATGATACGTTCTGATCTTTTTTTTTTAATTAAAAGATGGAAAGAAAAAAGGACCAAAAAGAAGGCAAAAACATGTTCTCCATGCAGATAACGTATTTGTAATCTGCATTCAAACTCAATAATAGCAGCGATGGGGCTAAGCTGTCAAAGCTCCAGCTCAGCCGTCCAGGCTAAAATGCACAAAAGAGATATTGGGGGAACTTTGGACAACTTTGCTTTCGTCGCAATCAGGTGAAAACTCCTCAGCTGGATGCCTGCCCTCCTCCTTGCTAATTCTAGTTTCCTTCCAGTCGCATTCATTACCGCTGGCTCATCAAGCAAGCTGCTCCAAGCACACAGAAGATCAAGCCCCCCTCTCAGAGAGTATAGGTTCGCACAGCCCTATGGAAAATCAATAAGATCACTCTGGCTATTATTCTCCATTTGGCAATGTATATGCCTTCTCTAGCTAACAATTAATCACAGGGAAAATGGCATATGTCTCTGTGTCAGCCAGAAAGTGCTCATGGCAACTGAGAGGATTTCTAACATCCAGTTTAAGTCAAGCATTCATTCAGGCTTTTCAGCATGATTCAATTTTACTAACAATAAATGTTATATTTTTGCTCCATTGATTTGAATCCTGACTCGGATGTAAAGCATATTTCTCAGAGCAACAAGAAATGTAGTCACTAATAAACCCAGCAGCACAATGCACACCCAATCCATTCCGATTGGAATAAAAAAGTGGCCATTAACCACAAGGGGAAGGAAGGATTTTCCCCCCTGAAATACTGAGTCCAGCTGCACTCTCGTTTCTAATGTCTTTAACAAAATGCCGCCATAAACCACTGATGCCAATAATAGCAATAATCCCTCCAAAACGGGTTGTTACCTGCAGTTAGTGACCAGTTTCTTAGTTAATGGCCTGAGGGGAAAGGCTTTCAGAAAAAGCTGTATTCCCTATTTCCTCCCAGGCAATTTCACTGGGTGCATTAAACTGCATTTTCATTGGGGCTTCAATATGTTTGTGGCTCTGACAAGACACCCGACTTAAGGGCTTTTGATTAGATCCTCCTGATCTTAAGAACCAAACACCCCAAATGGAGGGAAGAGGTAATTTCAATAGTGTCTTAATTAGGAAACAGAATCATAAAATAGGAACTACACACACACACACACACACACACACACACACACACACACACACACACACACATATATATACATATACATATATATGCACGGATGCTTGTAGAGGCAGAGATGAGTACATATGTCGGGATGTTTTTTAAAAAATAATTCATGTTAGGTCAAACTTAATGGGAAGTTGGATGGAAAAGCTTATAGCTCATTCAGATGGCTTCAGTTGGGGCTGAACACCTTCAGAAATGGGAAGATGAACAAAGAAACAATGAGACAAGTGTTTTCAAATTGCCCGGTGCAGTTTGGCTTAAAATAACTCCTACCCCTCCTCCTCAAGCTATTTCCCTCACTAGTCTACTACCCAGAGGAAAAGAGAAAAAGACAAAAGAGAAAATGAAAAAGGTATCTGACAGAGCCATACCTAGGGTAGAACAATTTGGCATTGGACCTAGGGCTTTGAATTTATAGGGGGCAAAAAGCATTAGCAGTTCTGTAAGAATAACAGCATATATAATAGAATTCGGTACATTGAAAAAAAAAGAATTAGTTACGAGAGGAAACTACTATTTCTTCATTTCTTTCCCTGGTGGCAGTTATTACCTGGGGAGATCCTCTCCAGCCTAAAGCTTCTATCCCTGAACAAACTTCTCCCATGTAGTGTCCAAGGGTCTTCACCCATGAGGGCAAGTTGTCCAGTTTAAAGGGTTGATCTGATGGTAACATTCATTCTCTTCTCTCCTAGAAATGGAATGTATACAGATGCAGAATTTGCAAGCTGGAGATCTTGTGCCCTACTACAAATACCACAGTAAGGTAGCAACCAATAAATCAATCTTCTTGATTATATTTATTGGTCTGTGGCTGACTAAATTACTTCCCCATTAGAATGGAAACTCCATGAAGGTGGAACATTTTTTGTGTGTCCCCAGCACTTAGCACTATGCTAAGCAGTAGTAAGTACTAAATAAATTCATATTGATTGATGTATTACTTAGCATAATTGGGTAATTTATTAGTCAGTGTAATTAGCTAGTGTGTAAACCAAAGTTAGGCAGCCTGAAGTGGAGTAGAAAGCTGTACTAAAAATCACAAGACCTGGCTTGCAGTGTCCCAGTTCCTGTCATTCTTAGCACCATGCCAATGAATATATTCAACTATTAAAATATAATTTCTCTTAGACATAAATTGCATCAGGCATGCAAATTCACTCAGGCCCAAAGACTCAGAACTCAGAAGGAGTAAAAGCAAGTTTTAAAATGGATTAGCCTGCAAGCAAGAATTGGTATTAAAAAAAAAAGAATTGGCATGAAAATTGAAATTAGGAGCAGTAGCCTAATAGAGTTCATCTCACTTCCAAATCAAGCACATTCTTAGTTAAGCATAGGAAGGGCTAATTTGTATTTTGCCAGGTGATAGATTTTCGTACTCGATCAGCAGGCTTGTTATATATAAATGTGGTAATAACACCATTTTTAATGTATCTCTGAGGCACTCAAAATAATAAAATACACATCAGATTTATTGCATTATTTCTTCTGATCTTATATAAGCACTCATTTCATCACTTGATTCATATTTATGCATATGTAGAAGTCCTATAAAAATGCCGCATAACCACCCAGATGCTCCATTCCAGATGCCTTGGTTATAATAAGACACATCTTCAGGGTTTACAGTAAGAACATTCGGGCTCTCTTCACATAAATACCATCAATCATTCACTAACATGTAGAGATTACATGGTATTAATTAATTTACCTGTCCGCAGCCTGTTGGACTTAAGTGGTTTACTTCAGATACTCTTTTATTGAGTATAATTAAGGAAAAATTCTCATTAATTGAAAACATTAGACTAACTATAAATAAAGGCAGTCAGGATGATTGACACCACTATGAGCACAGCACGCTCCAGACCCAAACCTGTTCTCCTTCAATGAGATACAAAATAAATATCCACTTTAACCCTCCCATGTGGTGGCTGTTTCCTCTAAGGAAAAAAAAAAGCATAAGAAACATCAGCATACAATTTTAGTCCTACAGTTGTTCTGACTGACATTCCATATGAGGAAGATCAGCCCATCGAAACAGTTACCTTCCAGTCAGATTTCCACATGTGAGACAGGGTACCATGATGGTTAGAGTTTGGGACTTGGAGTCAGGAAGACCTGGTTTCAAATTGTCCCTTGGATACTTATTATTTTTGTGACCTTGGATGAGTTACTCAACCTATCTACTAAATTATAATGAAGGAAGGAAACTAGCATTTAAGTGCCTCCTCTGTGCTGGGCACTCTACAATTGTTATCTCATTTATTCTTCCCAACAATCCTGGGATGTTGGGCTATTATTATACCCATTTTACAGTGGAGGGATAGACAGAGCTTAAGTGACTTTCCCAAAGTCACACAGCTAGTCAAACATCTGTGGTCAGATTTGAACTGAGGTCTTCTAAAGTCCAAACCCCACTGGTTCTATCATTATACCACCTCACTTCCCAGAGTAATAATCTGAAGAACACTCTCTCATCTGCTTAAAGATGTGGGCTGAAGCCTGATAAATGGTTGTACCTCAGTTTAAGAATATTTATCATCAAAGTTGGCTTCTTGGAAAAGTTACCAACTTAACCTGATGGCAGAGGTACCCTGTTCCTTCCTAAAGCTTTTACCACCTAAAATTGTTCCCTCAGGGATAAAGTTTCTGTTTCATAATTAGATATAAAATGGAGATGCCAACAGCCATGGAAGAAGTAATGTGTTCACTCATAAGTACATCAAGGAATAAATGTCTGCTCTCAGAACTAGAGAATAGATTTTGGTAGGGATAGAGACATAGGATCATCTGGTTCCTGAGCCAATGGAGCAAAAGGAGAGGGTGAACCACTACAGTTTGGGAAAGAGGATGCAGAAAGGGGGGACACAATAAAGGAGAAAAATGTCAGGTACTTAATAACACCTTGTGCTTTATTTGTTTAGTCATTTCTGATGTTTTCTGACCCCATTGGGGATTTGGGCAAAGATCCTAGAGTAGCTTGCCATTTCCTCATGCTTTATAATCATTTCTAATTTTTCAGAGAAGCAGCCAAACAGGAGGATATAAAATGCTGAGCATGGAATCCAATGCTGGATTTGATTTCCACTACAGACACCTACCCTAATTTAGAGCTTATCCATTTAGATGCAGATCTATCCATACAGAGTTTTTGAAGGCTTTATATCCATTTTATATCCATCACTTGCTTCATTTAAGCCAAGGAAGATATGCTCCCTATTTTGTACATAAGGAAGCTGAGTTAGATGGATACAGAGATTTGAACTGGTCTACTCCTGTTCTAGTACTTTGAAATTGGACCACCCTGCCTACATTGGGACTTGATTTAGGATCCGGCCGTCCCACTGTCAATCCCTCACCCAGAAATATTATGCATGATAAGACAGATAAAAATTTTAAAGTACTTCGAGTTCATTGGGAAGAAGGTGATGAATATGTATCTCTATTACTAAACTATGAACCATCAGGGAGAATGATAGGCAAAACATGATTTTCACAGAAAACCAAGTCCAACAGAATGTGATTTTCTTTAGGGAGGTAATAGTTTCCATTTTTGTCTTTGAATTCTCAGTATCTAGGCACTTCATAAATGGTCCTTGAAAAAAGTGAGTGTTCTGGTCCTCTTATCCACAACCAGGCTTCTGGACATGTCTCTCAGGGTTCCAGGGTACCCTAGTGGTTTTTTTGTATGTTTCTGCCTTTGGCATGAGACCCTCTTATTTTAGCAGATCAGTGACTGGCATCATAGTTCCATTTAAAAAGTTAATATGGGGTGGGGGGAAGCTGGGTGGTTCAGTGGATTGAGAGTCAGATCCAGAGACAAGAGGTCCTGGGTTCAATTATGACCTCAGACACTTCCTAGCTGGGTGACCCTAGGCAAGTCACTTAACCCCCATTTCCTAGCCCTCATCACTCTTCTGCCTTCGAGTCAATACCCAGTATTGAATCTAAGATGAAAGTAAGGATTTTTAAAAAAATAAATAAATGAAAAATAAAAACTCATCATGGATTGGCTTTTATAAAGGGTTATTTATTTGAAAGCTATAGAAAGAATGGAAGTGGGAGATTTTCCCCAATACCTGGGGACATAACCCACCTATCTGCCTCATAAACTATAACTTGATCTGGGTATGAAGTTGTTTTAGGCTCAAAACTTATCTGTTTCCATCAGTTCCAATTCCATATCCAGATATATTATAACTGCTGAAAAAACCTGCATCTCAGCTACTGTTGGTTGGAGTCGTGAAGTTCAACAAGGATTGTTCTTTGATTCTAAGGGCATCAGCGGTGTACAGACTGAGAAAGTCACCTCTGAATAGCCAAGATGCCAAAGGACACGTTTCTCTCTTCACTACTTGGAGCACTGAAGTTGTATTGATAGTAAATCAGAACTCTAGAACATTAGAATACTGAAGGGACCCTTTGCATGGTTCAAATTCTCAAGGTCATGGGTTCTATCCTCACTGGTCACTTTCCTGCCACCCCTACTCCATTGAGAGCCCCAAGGGAAAGAGATGATGGTTGAAGCTGGCAGATCTTTGTTTAAATGGCTGAAGCCAATCCAAGAGCCTTTTCTTTATGACATATTTAGTTGGTTAGAACCAATTACAGAATGTCTACTTATTCTCCAGTCTCTCCTAGGCACATCCATTCTATGGCATCATAAATTTCCCCAAACTTAGGAAACAGGCTCCCCAGTGTCTCCTCATGGGAAAACACCATTAGTGGTGCTCTCTGCATGCTCCTGAGGCAACTAGGTAGTATGGTGGGGCGTACTTGGCTAGCAGTCAGGAAGACTCCTCTTTCTAAGTTCAAATCTGATCTTAGAGACTTATCAGCTGTGTGACTCTGGGCAAGTCACTTAACTCCATTTGCCTCCATTTCCCCATCTGTCAAATTAGCTGGAGAAAGAAATGGCAAACCATTTCAGTATCTCTGCTAAGAAAACCGCAAATGGGGTCAGGAGGAATCAGACATGACCAAAAATTATTGAACACCAACAACTGTATGCTCCAGAACCTTGGGAATAAAATTAAAATGAGAGAGTGAGAAAAGATGGAATTTGAGCTTCATGGGAGACATTGCTTTGGCACTGTTATCAGGATGGAGTGAGGTTACAGTATATTCCAGGGTAAAAGGACTGTATGAAAATGTGCATGCAGGGAGATAGGAAGAGGCATATTTGAGTATGAGTAATTCCAGTTGACCAGATTGTAGAGTACAAGAAAGAAGAAATGTGAAAGACTGAAAAGCTAATATAGCTACCCAAGTGTTACAACTTTTTTCATGGAAATGTTTTGAGCAATGATATAATGTGATCAGAGCTATACACTGATAATATTATTTGGAAAGTAATATGGAAGGTAGATTGAAGTAGGAAGTACTATAGGTGGAGAGACCAGTTAGGATGGTATTACAATATAGTCCAAGTTGATAGGATACTAGACTGTTAGCTATAAGAATGTAAAGAGGGGGATTGAGATAAGCTGCTTATTGTTGTGACTTTGGACAAGTCACTTGAGGCTTACTTCTCAGAATCTCAATTTTAGCATCTGTCAAAAGAGGATAATATGATATGGTCCCAATGGCATACCAGACTAAATGTGAGCTCTTGTTGTTCGGGATAATTTAGTATATGCAGCTCCCCAATTTTTTTTGTTCCTAGAAAAAGTGTTATAAGTTGAAAGACTGTAAATCAAATTTAATTTATTTCAAATTGAAATAATTTTGTTTTGTGGTGGCAAAGACCTGGAAATCTATGGGGATAATAATAAAATCTGCTTTCCAGGATGGTCATGAGGATCACTTGAGGTGATATATGTAAAATTCTTTGCAAACCTTAATGTTCTATAAAACACTTTCATTTGTTCATTATGCCCAATTCTTTGTGACCCCATTTGGAGCTTTCTTAGCAAAGACATTTGAGTGACTTGCCGTTTCCTTCTTCAGCTCATTTGATAAATAAGGAAACTGAGATAAATGAAATAAATGACTTGCCCAGGGTCACACCATTAGTATATGGCTGAGGCCAGATTTAAAGTCAGCTCTTCCTGGCTCTAGGGCTGGAGTTCTATCACTGCTTCACCTAGCTGTCCTATAAAATGCTATGTATATAATAATGATGATGATTAACACTAATATTTTTCTACACTTCACACCTGTGTAGGCTAACATGTTTATAAATCAGACATGGCAATAAATTAACCAAGTACATTGACTCAATTTAATTAATTAATTTTTGCTTCAGAGATTCTCAGGAGAAGGACCATCAAAGACAAAAAGGGATTCTGTAAAACTTCGGGCCAACAGCTCCAAGACTCCAGGGACATGGAAAGCGTCTGAGGTTAGAAGCTGGAGAGACTTCTGTGCAAAGTCCCTATTTTGCCTTAGGCTTAGAGACTAGGGAATCCTGGGGTCTTGAACCCTAGACTCCATGAGGATTTAGACTAAACATCTGGATAATTTGTCTGCTCTCTGCCTGCTTTTGGACCAATATATGATAGCATAAGCTATTCAGATCTGTATGCTTCATAATTTACTTAAAGCTATTTAAGTGGTCGTGTGTGTGTAGCACTGGACTGAGTCACTGGGAGAGAGACAAGGATAAAAACTCATGGAGATCTCAATTTAACAGGCAGAATATGGTACACCCACAAATATTGATGCTATATAATAACTAGGCAGCCAGGTGGCAGAGTGCCAGGTCTAGTCAGGAAGACTCCTCTTCCTAAATTCAAATTTGGCCTCAGACACTTAGTAGTTGTATGACCTTGGGCAAGTCACTTCATTCTGCTTGCCTCAGTTTCCTCATCTATAAAATGAACTTGTTTCATTATTTAGCCATTGTTTCAGTGGTATCCAGCCCAGGTTTTCTTGTCAAAACTACTAGAGTGATTTACCATTTCCTTCTCCAGTTCATTTTACAGATAAGGAGACTGAGCCAAGAAAAAGGTCAGATGCAGCTGAAAACTTAATTAAAACAGCAACAACATATAATATCTACAAATGAGAGAGACACATAGTAGATAAAAAGCTGGCTTCAGAGTATTTGGGTTCAAATTCTACCACTTCCATATACTGGATGAATGACTCCTGGCTTAATCTCTAAAACCCTGAGGCAACTCTGGGACTGTAAATTAGGAAGCACACAGATCTGAATTGATAGGAGTTTCCTCACTGGAAAATCCCTCCAGCAACGAGATCATAGATGCAAAAAACTTTTAGAGTAAGAAATGCCATAAGTCAAATTTCTATAGTAAGAGGAAAGCTGTTATTATAAACCCCTCTGGTATTTAGGAAGATAGAAAGGAATTTACTACAACTCTTAATAGAAGAAAACTTGTAGGGAGAGGAATTCATTGAATAAAAAAGAAAGAAAAGTTGTTCGTGACTTATTCTTCATTTGGAAACTTTATTAATAATGTGAAATCTTTTTCTATCACCTGGAAAAGACTCTGATGTAGCATCTGAAGTTTTAAAAATACTGAAAAATACCAATGGCAGCATTGCCTTTTGCTATTGAAAAAGTTTTGGGATTTTTGTGTTAGATTACAATTCCTATATTTTCAATGTAAGGTATATTTGTATCAAGACCAGAGGTGGTGGTAAAGAGAATGACTACCATTCCAATGGGGATATTAAAGTTGGTGTCAGTGATGGAGTTTATATGTCACAGGAAATGAGAAAATGGTGCAAATAATGTGGAGAACCAATTTCTAGATTCAGATTTGAGCAACAGGATATACAGACATCACAATCCACCTTGAGGGGATGATAGGGGAGCTTAGTTGGATATGGACCATGGTGCATCAATTGGGAAGCCTGTCAGTTCAAATTTAATTTAAAGAATTCATCGGAGAATGAGTACTTAGCTCTAGTCACATTATATCTGAAATACAGTGTCCAGTTTGATTCCAAAATCCAAAAAGAGTTTTGGCAAGAGTCAGCATGTTAAGGGGACTCAAAAGCCGTAGTGTATGGAGATGGCATGAAGGAAATGGGCATGTTTAGTCAGTAGTGAAGGGGTGGATAATATAATTATATAACCTTTTTAAGGTTTATAAAAATAGTAGATAGATACATTCACTATTATATATTTTTTATTTGAGTTAGTTTGAGAATTACATGATGGCACATGAATAACATTTCACTTTGCTTATTGCCTCAGGGAGGGTGGAGAAGAGGGAAGGAAAGAGAGAATTTGGATTGCAAAGTGCAGAAAACAAATGTTGAAAATTGTTTCTATATGCATTTTGGGGTAAAATGCAATAAAATAAGCTAAAAAAGAATTACATCAAGAGATCTGAATTGGAAGACAAATGCAATTAAATTATTAATTTAATTATTAGTAGTATTAGCAATAAATTTAATCCTATGAAAACTGTCCTCAAATTATTTAAAAGATTTCAATGGTAAAAAAAAAAGTAGTTTTGATTTGGCACTGGAAGAAAAGCCCAGGATCAATGAGCAGAAGTTATAGGAAGGCAAATTTCAGCTATATACAAAGAACTATTTTCTGACAAGTAGAGCTATTCTAAATGGAAAGTTTGCCTTGAGATTCTCAAAGTTTCCAGTTACTAGAGATCTTCAAGGGGAAACTAGATGATCAGTTTTCAGGAACATTGTGCATGGGATTCAAGTTCATTGTGAGTTATGAATGAAGTGTGTGCTCTTTCAGTTCAGTGATCCTTTGTAGAAAATCAGGAAAAAAGAACATTTATTAAGTAAATTCAAGTCAGCATTCTCTTGAGTAAGCAGGTATCCCAGGAAGATGTTGGTTTTAGGAGATGATCTAGGGTAGTTTCCAGCAACTATGAATTAGGTAAAGGGTTCTGCACTACACTAGAAGATTTTAGAGGATTGATGTCCTAATATTCAGAAATATCATTCATAAATGATGAATAGCAAGATTGGGAAATAATTGGTCCATAATTGTAAAATATTGAAGAACTGGTTGTTTTCTGCTTGTTGTTCTCTGTATCTACAAAACTCATAAACAAACAGACCAAAGAGAATTGAGCTAATTTTGGGGGGGGCAGCAAGTAGAAAAGGGAGTTAGACACCACATAGGAAAAAATCCCCAATAACCTAAAACTGGCAAACTTGGATTTAAAAAACTTGAGTATTAATCCTAGCATTGGTGATTATTTTAATGCATAGTTTCTCCCATTCCTATCTTAATATCTTAATTGCATCAATTGGAATATTTTCTCATTTTATATCACCTTCACTTCATTCCTATTTTCCATAAATATATTGAGATTCTACAATATTCCTTTAATTAATTCCCTTGTATAAAATTCCTTTCTATCTTTTAAAATATGTGGATCAATTTTCAAATCTTTGGGTTTCAGTGAAAGGAGTGGATAGATCACCACTAAAGTCCCTTCCAACTATAAATCTATGATCTAAAACTTTAAAATGTAGATGTTTTATCTGGATTTGGGAGTTAATGTTTCTGTATTTGAATCCTGGCTCTGTAACTTAGTATTCCTTGGGACCTGGGGTAAATCACATGATCTTCAGTTTTCTCATCTGTAAAATGAAATGGAATAGATGGCTTTATATGACTACTTCCAGGGTGACTAGCTGGTGGAGTGAATCGGGTATTAGACTTGGTATCTGGAAGGGTCAGCTTCCTGAATTCAACTCCACCTTCAGAACTTACTAGCTGTGTGACCTTGGGTAAATCACTTAATCCTGTTGGCCTCAGTTTTCTTATCTGTAAAATGAACTGGAAAAGGAAATGGTAAAACATTGCAGTGTCTTTGCCAAGAAAACCCCAAATGGGGTCTCAAAGAGTCAGACATGACTGAAAACAACAACAACAACAAAAAAAATAACAAGCATAACCACTTCCAGCTCTGACTCTGTGATCATATTAACCTATAAAATAAGTGAATTTCTCTTTTTTCAATTCTTTGTGCTAACTAACTTTAGGATATTAAAACTGATGGTATAAAATTCCAAGGGCTTCAGTTGTTATTTTATCATCTTTTCCTATAAACTTCATGTAACAACAACCAGTAGCATAGTGAAGGAGGTGCTAAACTTGGAGACAAGAAAAGCTGAGTTCAAATTCTACTTTAATCACTTACAGTGTGACCCTGTGCAAGTCATCTAAACTTTCTCATCCTCAGTTTCCCCATCTGCAAAAATAGGTCAATAATAATACCTACCCTATAATGTTGTTCTGCAGAGCAAATTAAAAAATAATTTTGTAAAACACTTTCCAAACTTTAAAGTGCTATATAAATTCTATTTTTTATTATTATAACATTAATAAACTTTCAATGAAAGCAACGTGGCCACTCAGGATGGTTTTCTACATATCAGGCTTGTCAAAACAAAAAAAAAATGTTGACAAATAAGACTCTGCTTTATAGGGGCTAGCATCCTCCCAAGAAGGGTTTTTAATAGGAAGCTTCAGTGGGTTGGGGGAAAGGGTGGGGGTAGTGGAACGGAAATCTGTCCACCCACACTGGTTAGGAATACTGTACAAAAAAATGCAGCCAGCACTGACTGTGCTAAATATGATTGTTACTGGGAATGTGTGCGCTGTGATGGCAATGTGTCAGGTCCCTAATTGGGACCTTCAGAGAGGGATGCAATTCTAGCAGGAAAATGATAATCCCATCATAAACATTAAATTCACAGGAAAAGTTAGTTCCTCTCCCTCTTCCTTCTTCACTAACAATGCTGGGGAAGCCACCAGGTACATGCAAACTTAGAAAAATTGTAAGCTATCAAGTGCCTCCTGAAAGGATTTACAAAGCCCAGCAGAGTCTTCCCTGAAAGCTAAATCCTTCGTAGTTTGGGGGGAAATGGGTTCATTCAGTGATTAAGGGTTAGCCTCTCAAGCATAATTTACAACCATGACCTTTCCCAAGAACCTTTGTTTGAGTACGAACCTCCCACTGGATCTTGGGCTCCAGGAATTCACATTTCTGTAGACCCTGCCAAACTTCCAGTTTCCGTAAATAACAGTCATGGAATTCATGTAGTGTGCGAAATAGGGGGCTGAACTTGGAGATGGATTCCAATGCTGTTCCTAGTCTTACTAGTTCTGTAGCCCAGGGCAAATCACTTAGCTTGTCTCAAACTCATTTCCCTCATCTGTGAAATGGGTATGATGACATCTTCATAGAAATGTCAAGGGGTTCAAATGAAGTAATGTATTCAAAGCACTTGGTAAATGTTGTTATTATGTTTTAAGTTTATTGAGATACTAAGATATATAGTACAAGTGGGTAGGTCACAGCTTGATAACAATGTTATCAAGAATGAGTAGGACTCCAATCTATTCTTCACTCAGGTGCCTAAGTGATTTTCCAATAGTTTACGTTGGTGCAGGTCACCAACCTGCTAGCTCAGCAAACTTAGTAATCCCTATTTTCTAGTTTAAATGTTTCTGTTTCCCATTAAAATGTGAATTAGCTCGCTCTCCCTCAATTTCTAATTTTCTTATATTTTACTTCTCCCAATACCCTTTATTATTGTTGTGCATTTATTTCACTTGTACCTAACACCTCATAACCCCATTTGGGGTTTTCTTGGTAGAAATACTGGAATGGTTTTGCCATTTCCTTCTCTAGCTCATTTTATAGGTGAGAAAACTGAGGCAAACAGATTTAAGTGACCTTCTCAGGGTCACACAAGTCACACACACCAGTCTGAGGTCGGATTTGAATTCAGGTCTTCCTGACTCCAGGTCTAGCACTCTATCTACTACACACCCTAAATGCCTTATCCTTAACCAAACTTGCTCTACTTGTTCCTCAAATATGACATCTCTTGACACTATCTATGTCTCAGCGTCTCTGCCATGCCTGAATGCTCTTCTTCCTTACCTCTGCCTTAGTTTCCCTGGTTTTCTTGAAAAGTGTTCAGACCCAATCAGTTGCAGGAGGCTTTTCTTGGTTCCCTGCACCTCCTCCCAGCCTGCTTTTGCTTTCCTCTATGAGGTGACTTTCCATCTACTCAGCACATATATATTCTTCGTTATTCATTTGTTGTGTTCCTACTAGGATCCTTGAAGACAGAGACAGTTGTTGGGCTTTGGTTTTGGTTTACTTTGTAATTTAGTGCTTAGTACATTGCTTGACACAAAGAAATCACTTAATGAGCACTTATTAATTGGTTGGTTAATTGGGTCAGTCATATACTGAGAATGAGGGATGATAACACAAAGACAAGGCAGCCTGAGAATCATACTAAATGTGAAATTCTAAAAGACACAGAGGGAGGATTCTGGTAAATATAATTCTCATGGTAAATTTATGGAAGTGCCTGGACCAGAATTACATAGGGAGAGAAGGTGTGTCCAGGCGGGCCGGGCTGGCCATTGGTGGATGGATAGCGACATCAGTAAGACAGATCATGAAGCTACTGAAATAAGTGTCTAGGTTTATTGGTATATGTCAATGTGATTTTTGAGTATTCTTGCTCTTATCATGATTTAAGAAGTGTATTTTAATGAATGGAACATTGATTTTGGTGTAGGGAAGACCTTGATTCATATACTTCATGGCTTACAATACATCCCAGGTAAATCATTTTACGTCTCTGAATATGATGTTCCCTCATCTGAACAATGAAAGTAATAGCAGGTACTAAACACATTTGATGTTAGAGTCAAATGAAATGATGCAGTAAAACCTTTGCAAGCTTTTAAGACAGGCATTCTTAACCCAAGGTCAGTAAATTTTAGGGGTTCTATGGACTTAGATGGAAAAAAGAAATACATCTTCATTTTCATTGACTTTTGGTTTTCTATGCAATTATATTTATTTTATTTTAGGCACTTAAAAACATAATTTTAAAAACATATCCACTGGATTTTTCAGTGACAAAGGAGTTCATGACACATAAAAAGGTTAAAAACTCCTACTTTCAGCATATATAAATGTTAGCAGTTGCCATTATAATAATTCTTCCTCTGATGCATAGTCTTTCTTAAATCTCATTTTATTTTTTCTGTTACATGTAAAAAAAATTAACATTTATTTTAAAAAATTTTTGAGTTCCAAATTCTCTCACTCTCTCCTTCCCTCCCTGACCCCTCCTTGAGAAAGCAAGCAATTTTATAGAGGTTATACAAATTCAGTCATTCAAAACATATTTTCATATTAGCCATGTTGCAAAAAAATACACACAAAAAAATAAGAAAAAATAAAGTTCTCCATTCAGACTCCAACAGTTCTTTCTCTAGATATAGATAGATTCTTTTCATAAGTCCTTCAGAATTCTCTTGGATCATTGCATTGATCAGAATAGCTAAATCATTCATAGCTAATCATCATAAAATATTGTTATTACCATGTACAAGGTTCTTCTGGTTCTGATTATTTCACTTTGCATCAGTTCATATAAGTCTTCCCAGGTTTTTCTGAAACCATCCCACTAATCCTTTCTTATAGTGCAATTTTATTTCATCACAATTATATACCACAACTTGTTCAGCCATATTAACTCAATTTCCAGTTCTTTGCCACTACAAAAAGAGTTGCTATAAATGTGTTTTCTCCACACAGGTCATTTTACTTAAAAAAAAAAAAAAACCCTCTCTGGGATACAGATCTAGTAATGTTGTGATTGGGTTTATATTCCTTTGGATACAGTTCCAATTTTCCCTCCAAAATGTTTGGATCAGTTCACAACTTCAACAGTTAATTAGTATGCTTGTTTTTCTTTCTTTTAATAGTGAGGTTTCGTCTTTTCTTTTTTTTTTCATATTTCTCCAATTACATGTAGATAACAATTTTAATAACTGTTTTCTGATATTTTGAAATCCATATTCTCTCCTCTTCTAGCCCTTTGCCCTCCCTGAAAAGGCAGTTGTATAGGTTAAACATGTACCATTATGTAATACATATTTCCATAATCATCATATTCTAAAACAAGACACATATCACTTAGACAAGAAAAAATATCATGAATGAAATAAAATGAAAAATATTTTGCTTCAATGTGCAGTCAGACTCTATCAGTTTCTTCTATGGCAGTGGTTAGACTTTTTCTTCAGAGTCCCTTGGAGTTGTCCTGGATCTTCTTATTACTATTAATAGTTAAAGTCATTCATAGTTGATCATCATACATTATTACTGTTTTTGTGTATAACATTCTCCTGATTCTGATCACTTAACTTTGAATCTACTTTATAGTATGCCTTTTTCTAGCTCTCCTCCAACATTTGTCATTTTTTTTGTGGTCATATTAGCTGATCTGAAATATGTGTGATGGTACTTCACAGTTGCTTTCATTTTTGTCTCTCTAATAAATGGTCATTTAGAGCATTTTTCTGTTACTATAGATAGCTTTGATTTCTTCTTATGAAAACTGCCTATTGATATCCTTTGGCCATTTATCAGTTGGGGTCAGTCAACTAGTATTCTTATAAATTTGACTCAGTTTTTCTATATTTGAGAACTATACTTTTATCTGAGAAACTTGCTCTGTATTTTTTCCTTTTCCTGATTTCCTACTAATCTTGGGTGCATTGGTTTTTTTGGTGCAGAAACTTTTTTAATTTGATGTAATAAAAGTCACACAGCTTACATCCTATAACTCTATCTATCTATCTATCTCTTGTTTGGTCCTAAATTCTTCCTTGATCCGTATTCCCCTGATATGATCATGGTATCATCTTTTATGTTTAAATCATGTACTCATTATAACCTAATCTTTGGTGTGAGATATTGGTTTATATCTAGTTTCTACCAATCTGCTTTCTAATTTTCTTAGTAATTTATCAAATAGTGAATTCTTATTCAAAAGCTTGAATCTTAGAATTTGTCAAAAATTAGATTACTAGGGTCATTGCCAACTGTGTATTCTATTCCAGTGACCTACCACCATTTCTTTGCCAATGCCAGATTGTTTTGATGATTATCACTTTGTAATACAGTTTGAGACCTGGTATAGCTAAACCATCTTCCTGCCTTTTTTCACTGATTCCCTTGATATGCTTGATTTTTATTCTTCCAGATAAATTTTTTTCCAGTTCAATAAAAATTTTTGATAGTCTAGTATGATATTGAATAAGAAAATTAATTTTGGCAGTATTTTCCTTTTAGTTATATCACCTCAGTCCACCCATGAGCAATTAATATTTCTCTAGCTATTCAGATTTGATCTCATTATCCCTAAAAAATGTTTTGTAATTGTTCCCAGATAGCTCCCAGATTTGTCTTGGCAGGTAGACTCCATATATTTTATATTGTCTTCAATTATTTTAAATGGAACTGGATTTTGTTGATAATATATAGAAATTCTAATGATGTATGTAAGTTCATTTAATATTCTGTAATGTTTCCTAAAGTTGTATCATATAGGTTTTAGCTGATTTTTAAAGAATATTATCATATTATTTGCAGAGAATGAGAGTTTTGTTTCCTCATTACCTAGTGTAATTTCTTCAATTTCTTTTTCTTCTCTTATTGCTATAACTAGGGTTTTTAGTTTAATACCAAATAATAATGATGAAAATATGCATCCTTGCTTCACGCAAACCTTATTGGGAAGGGTTCAAGTTATTCTTATTCTTATTTTATATATATATATATATATATATATAATATAATAATTATTATTATTATAGATAATGCTTGCTGATGGTTTTTGATAGACTGTTTTCCTTTTAAGTATAGCTTTGTTCATTCCTGTTTTTTTCTAGGGCTTTTAATAAGAATAAGTCTTGTATCTTGTCAAAAACTGTCTGAAGGTGCAATCATGATATCTGACAAAACCAAAGTAAAAATGGATCTAGTTAAAAGAGATAGGGAAGTTTAATGATTAAAATTTATGGAATATGGGGAGACTGAGGTATGAGGTAGAAATTAGTTCTCTCTGCAAGGAGTATTATATTTTTAGAGGTTTATTAAAGGTTAAAGATTAAAGAAAATACAGGATAAGAAACACATGTCTAGGCCATAGGGAGGTTTAGACACACAACCTCACCTACATTATGGAAAGCACCATGTCTGCCCCAAAACGGAAGTCCAAGCCAGCCAAGAGAGACAAGAGAGAGCCTCAAAAGCCTTTGAATCAGCTTAAATACCTTCTCGATCTCGGCCCAGGTGAGATTACAAGGCATTCTGGGGAAGTGGAGCAAAGGCTCATGGGGATTGTAGTCCTGTATTCGAGTCTATTTTTTACATTCCCCTGTTTTTAAAAGTCTCCATCTTGCTATAGCACCCAAAAAATTGTGCACACCCACACTACATGGGCATGTGCTAGTCAATGACAAATCAGAAACAACTAACTGCCCACCTGGGCTGTCCTAAGCTAAGCTAGAGCCAACCATTGGCACTTGTGAGACACAGGAAGTGAGGTAGGGAACAGCCTCTGGAATTCGCTCACTTCCTGTGGAGAGAGCTAGACGCCAGTTGGTGTTAGGAGCTTGGACTGAAAGGACGCCCGCAGACAGCTTTCCTTCAGATCACTCACGTGAGTTAAGGACTGATTCTTTCCACCTTGGCCCTTTGGGCCTAAACCTCCCTCTGCCTTGGTCAAAGGTTGAGTAGCCCCTTTCCCTTTTCTCTTCTCTCCTTCTCTCCCTCTCTTTTCCCTACTCCCAGTATGATTAAACCTCCATAAACTCCATTCTGACTTGAGTGTTTCATTTTAGGAATTTCATAAGTAAATTCCTTGGTGGCCATTGTTCAATATTACATCAATCTTAAAAAGGTGAAATTTCAACCATTACAGAAGGTAATTACATCCTGATAAAAGGCAGTATAGACAATGAGGAAATATCAGTACCCAACATGTATGCACCAAATGGCATAGCATCCAAATTTCTAAAGGTTCAAAAATTAGTGGAGCTCAAGAATGAAATAGATAGAAAAACTATACTAGTGAGATACTTAAACCTTCTTCTATCAGAACTAGATTAAAAAAAAAATAAATGAGAAAGAGGTAAGAGAAGTGAATGAAATCTTGGAAAATATTAGAGTTAGTAGATATGTGTAGAAAAATAAATAAGGACAAAAAGCAATACACCTTTTCAGCAGCACATGGTACATTCACAAAGATTGACCATATACTAGGGCATAAAAGCATTGCAAACAAGTGCAAAAGAGCAGATATAATAAATGCAACCTTTTCAGATCGCAATGCAACAAAAATAATAATTAGCAAGTAGAGGCAAGTCAAAAATTAATTGGAAATTAAACAATACAATTCTCCAAAATGGGTTAGTTAAAGCAGTACTTAGGGGGAAATTTATATCCTTGAGTTCATATATAAAAAATTAGGGAGGGAAGAGGTCAATGAATTTGGCATGCCAATTGAAAAGCTAGAAAGTGAAGAAATTAAAAATCCTCAGATGAAAACTGAATTAGAGATCCTAAAAATTTAAGGAGAAATTAATAAATCAAAAGCCAAAGAACTATTGATTTAATAAATAAGACTAGAAGCTGGTACTTTGAAAAAAACAAATAAAATAGACAAAGTACTAGTTAATCTAATTTAAAAAAGGAAAGAAGAAAACCAAATTGACCATATCCAAGATGAAAAGGGAGACCTCACCTCTAATTAAGAGGAAATTAATGCAATCATTAAAAACTTATGCCCAATTATATGGCAATCTAGGAGATAGGGATGAGATATGGATGAATATGGTTTTGATAAAAACTTCTGGGAACATTGGAAAATAGAATGGGAAAGATTAGGTTTGGATCAACATTTCACACCATTCACCAAGATAAACTCAGAATGAGTGAATGCCTTGAATATAAAGAAGGAAAGTATAAGCACATTAAGTGAACCCAGAATAATATACATGTCAGATCTTTGGGAAAGGAAAGATTTTAAGACCAAACAAGAATTAGAAAAAAAATCACAAAATGGAAAATAAATAATTTTGATTACATTAAATTAAAAAGGTTTTTTACCAAAAAACCCAATGCAACCAAAATTAGAAGGGAATCAACAATTTGGGGAAAATAATCTTCATAACAAAAACCTCTGACAAAGGTCTAATTACTCAAACTTATAAAGAGCTAAGTCAATTGTACAAAAAAAATCAAGCCATTCTACAATTAAAAAATGAGCAAGGGACATGAATAGGCAGTTTTCAGCCAAAGAAATCAAAACTATTAATAAGCACATGAAAACGTGCACTACATCTCTTATAATCAGAGAAATATAAATCAAAACAACTCTGAGGTATCACCTCACACCTAGCAGATTGTCTAACATGACAGCAAAGGAAAGTAATGAATGCTGGAGGGGATGTGGCAAAGTAGGGACATTAATGCATTACTGGTGGAATTGTGAATTGATCCAACCATTCTGGAGGGCAATTTGGAACTCTGCCCAAAGGGTGATAAAAGACTGTCTGCCCTTTGATCCAGCCATAGCACTGCTGGGTTTGTACCCCAAAGAGATAATAAGGGAAAAGACATGTACAAGAATATTCATAGCTTTGTGGTGGCAAAAAATTGGAAAATGAGGGGATGCCCTTTAATGGGGGAATCGCTGAACAAATTGTGGTATATGCTGGTGATGGAATACTATTGTGCTGAAAGGAATAATAAAGTGAAGGAATTCCATGGAGACTGGAACAACCTCTAGGAATTTATGCAGAGTGAGAGGAGCAGAACCAGGAGAACGTTATATACAGAGTCTGAGACACTGTGGTACAATCTAATGTAAAGAACTTCTCTAGTAGTGGCAATGCGATGATCCTGGATAATTCTGAGGGATTTACAAGAAAGAACACTATCCACATTCAGAGGAAAAACTGTGGGAGCAAAAACACAGAAGAAAAACAACTGCTTGATTACATGGGTCGAGGGGGATATGATTGGGGATGTAGACTCTAAATGATCACCCTAGTGCAAACATCAACAACATGAAAATAGGTTTTGTTCAAGGACACATGTAAAATCCAGTGGAATTGTGTATTGGCTAGGGTAAGGAGCGAGGGGGAGAGGAGGGAAAGAATACGATTCTTTTAACCAAGGAAAAATGTTCTAAATTGACTAATTAAATCAAATAAAAAAAAAACCTATCTGCGTCTATTGAGATAGTCATAGGATTTTTGTTGTTTTTGTTATTGATATAATCAATTTTACTAGTATTTTCCTAATATCAAACCAGCCCTGCATTCTTGGCAAAAATCCTAGTTGGTCATAATGTATGATCTTTGTTGTATATTGCTGTAATGTCCTTGTTAATATTTTATTTTAACTGTTTGCATCACATTACTCATTAGGGAAAGTGGTCTATAATTTTCTTTCTATGTTTTTTCTCGACTCTATATTTGTGTTGTAAAAGGAATTTGGTAGGACAACTTTTCCTATTTTTCCAAATACTATACATAGTATTGTAATTTTTTTAAATACTTTATTGTATTTACTTATGAATCCTTATGGGCCTGAGAATTTTTCCTCGGTTGTTCATTTATTGCTTATTCAAATTTTCCCTAAGATTAGATTAGTTATTATGTTATTTCTTCTATTAATAAGAATAAATTATATTTTTTGCAAATGTCCACCCATTTCATAAAATTGTTAGATTTATTGATATAAAATTAGGCAAGATAGACCCTAATAATTCTTTAATTTCCTCATCCTCAGTGGGGAACTCACTCTTTTCATTTTTGATACTAGTCATCAGATATTTTAAATCAGAAATTTAAAAACAAGGCTTCAGAGCACTCTTTTGACTGAAAAGTTTCAAATTAGTGACTAGAAATGGTGCGGTGGTTAGAGTATTATTCCAGGAGACATTAAGATCTGAGTTCAAATCTGGAATCAGACCCTTAATACCCTACTTTGTCTGACTTATTTTCCTCAAGTATAAAATGAAGATAATATCTACTTTCCAGGGTTATTATAAGAATCAAAGCACTTAAGCATAGTGACTTGCATTTGGTGTTGTTCTGTCATTTCAGACATGGTCAACTCTTCATGACTCCATTTGGGTATTTCTTGGCAAAGATAACAAAGTGGTTTGCCATTTCCTTCTCTAACTCATTTTACAGATGAGAAAATCAAGGCAAACAGTTTTAAGTAACTTACCCAGGGTCACACAGCTAGTAAGTGTCTGAGACCAGATTTGAACTGAAGATGAACTTCCTGATTCCAAGCCACTGCTCTATCCTCTGTGCCACCTAGATGCCTCCCTGGTACTTAGTAGGCATTAAATCAGTGCTTGTTTCTTTCCCTTAGATAACTATTTCAGGCTTATCAACTACATTTCTGGAAATGAGTGGAAAGAGCCTTTGGTTTATGGTTAGAGAAGCCAGGTAGACTCCTGGTCCTGCCACTTATATAAATGATTTGGGGCAAGACCCTCCAACTCTCTGAGCCTCAGTTTTTCTTCTGTTAAGTGAAGGGGTCAGAGTGAATAATCTCTAGGTTCTCCTCTAGCTCTGGATTCCAAAAGACTAGTTTTTAATGCTGAGGTTGAATACTGGTCAACAAGAACCCACATGGAGGGGCTTCAGGAAGAGGTGACAGATAAAGACTTTGCTGTTTTGATGTGTCATGTCTAATGGAAAATATATTTTAATTTGGGTCAATTTAATTCATGCAAATTAAGCACCTACTTTGTGCCAGAGCATAGTAGGGTGTCTGACACACAGTAGGCACCATATTTATTGCCCAATAGAGCACGAGGCTAATCTCTGGGAATACAGTTAGACCCTACCCTGGAAATAGAGAGAGGTGACATGTTAGTTGTGTTTCTCCTATTTTTGACTAAAGTGCATTTTATATGCCCACCACTGGGTGAGAGAGAGAGAGAGAGAGAGAGAGAGAGAGAGAGAGAGAGAGAGAGAGAGAGAGAGAGAGAGAGAGAGAGTTCCTGACTTGCAACCAGGACAGCTTTTCCAAATCAGTCCCCTCCTGCCATTTTTATAAATGAGTAGAGTTGATCAGCTTCTCAGCTCCACTCAGAACAAGATGGGTCAATATATTCTATTAAGTTCCCTAAAAGCAATTATTTGCTTATCACTATTTCTTCCTGATCAGTTCTGAAGATTTATCTTCGTGCATTTTAGTTCACCAATGTTTTATTTACAGAGTCTCACTGAGATGTTGCTGTACAGAAGGGGTCTTCTGGTGCCTGACACATCCTCCTTTAAAGGCTTTGGGTTAAAACAGAATGAACTGCCTAGTGTCAGATGACGTTTAGCACATACTTCTCAAAGCAGATATCTCTGGAAGAAGAGCAAAATTGCTTTATTGGAGATCCTACTCCAAGCCCCAATCTCCATGGCAAGATTTCTCTGAACATTTGAAATGGGAGGTATAGCTGAGTTATGAGAAGATGGGAAATATCAATGGGAAAATTTGGTTTGGCACCCTCCAAGATCTTCCTTCCCTGCTGAAACTTACACAGAAGTAGCAAATGGTATTTTTCATTTCTGGCATATTCTGCTCGGTGGGAAATAATGTCATCCAGAGACATTAAGTCCTACCTTGTCGTGCATTCTAAAGCTTCCTCATTATATGCCATGCTAACTCTGAACTTATTCAGGAAGAAGAAATAAGATCCCAGCATGAATCACATTCCGACTTTAGGAGGCCCCGTGAACAATGTTTAAAAATTCAGTGGAAAACGGCCTCTCCACATCTACGAAGCTCTTTTTTTTTTCCTGAATGCCTTTGGCCTTGGGTTTTAGGTATCACTTTCATGATTGTTTTCCCAGTCAAACTATGAAACAGAGGAAAGCTGGCACTGCAAATGTCATTGTCTGAGGACTCGTGGCTCCTGGGCTCGGAGTGTGCCCCAGCACTCTGGTGTGCCTTACTAATAAAAGATTCTTTAAAGGCAGCCGTGTAATGATCAGTCCTGAAACCCAAAGAACCAGCCAGGGGCAGAATGTAGAGCACCCACTGACACACAAGAGTTGGCAGATCCTGGAAAGACCCGAATCATCAGTACGCACTCATCCACCCACCCTCCACCCTGCCTGCTGCCACATGTATACACCATCACCATACCGTGGAGCAGGGGAAAGTTCTTTTTCTTAAATGACAGCTCTGTTATGGAACAAGTGAACTGGGACTTTTAGCTTCTTGTCTTCCAGTTGTCATTGGAAGGAAACAGAGCATTATTTCCAAATAAAAGTATTTGGTGAAACCAAGATGTAGTATTTCATCTACCACATTCATCTTTAAAGTAAAAATGCTTAGGGCCATGGAATTACAAGGTTTAAAACTAGAAAAGACCTCAGACACCATTTAGTCCATTTTCTCATTTTATAAATGAGGAAAGTGGCCCCAAAACAGTTAAGTGACTTACTCAGAGGATAATAGAAATGATAATAATGGAAACGATAATGATAATAGCATAATAATGATAATAATTAACATCTACTATAGCACTTACTGTGTGTATGGCACTATGCTAAGCAACATAAAATAATTATCTTATTTTGACATAATAACATTGGGAGGTAAATTCTATTATCATCTCTATTTTACATCTGAAGAAACTGAGGCAAAGGAGGTTCAATGACTTGCTCAGAGTGCCTGAGACAGGATTTGAACTTCAGTCTTTCTGATTCCAAGCCCAATGCTCTATCTACTGTCTCACCTTATTATGTGTGTGTATCAACATGTGTATATATCATTTCCTTCCATTGAATGAACAAATGATCTCAGGGACTGACTCACTTTTTTATTTGAGTCCCCAAGACCTTGCTCAGTTTCACATAGTAGGTGCTTAATAAATATTTATTCATCAACTTATTGTTGATAGTGAGTAGGAGATCCAGTGGCATTGTGAAGGAATACCAAGTTTGGTGGATCTGGGTTTAAATCCTAGCTCTGCAATTTATTACCTGGATGACTTTGAAAAAGTCACGTCATTTCTCAGGGCTCAGATTTCTCATCATTGACTCCATCTCCAGATTTATGATCCTTGCTTTTTTTCCCTAAGCTTTTTGCTAAGGCATTGAGTGACTAAAGAAATTCTTTTGACTCTTGTTGGGAGTAGCCAGATGAATTTTTATTTTAGGACTGTCAGGTTTTTAAAATAAAAGGGATATTGTGTAGATTCCTAGAAAACAATATTGGGAGAATTGGATGAGTAGGAGACACCTCAAATACTCCTCTATATCCCAGATTAAGTAGTGAGGATCAAACTTCTCTAAGGTAACCAGATATGTTGTTCCAATAGGAACTGATTGCCCTAAATATGAGGACTCCAGATAATCTTACTCTACTTGCTATTCTTGGTTTTTGAGAATCAGATTTTATGTATGTGGTCTAGGTTTTGATACTAATATTTTTATTTCCAGCATCACTCTCCTTCTCTTTTCTCTATAAAGCTAAGAGGAGGAACAAAAACAATTAATTGCTTATTCACCACCTCACCTGTATCAAAGATTAGATCATATGAATGGCTCTTCTTGTAAAAGATTCTACAGTTTCAGTGACAGACCACATTAAGACAGTAATCAGAAGAGAAGCACAAGGTTGTTGCAACAATCCAAAATTTTCTCTCTTAAAAAATATATCCTTATTTGCTTAAATGCAACTCAGAAAGAACTAATTTATGATTACCTTTTTATATACCATTTTTCTATCCCTCTGTTATTTATCAAAGAGAATGTTCTCTGAATTTCCATTGCCTTCATTTCATTCTTATGTTTCATTCATATACTGAGATTCCATGATATTTCTAGAAAAAGACAAAAGTAACACAGATAACTTCTAGGAGGTGGCATAATAGAGAGGTGACTAGGCTTGGAGTCAGAAACACTTGGCTTCAAATCTTGCCACCAACTTACTAACTGTGTAAGCCAGAGAAAGATAGTGAACTATGCGTCTCAGTCAATTACCCTTGACTCAATCACTAAGTCACAGATGGGTTGCAATCTGTGTTGGTGAATGCAGTTCCAGAACAAGGAGTTCTTTATGCCAAAAGAAATCACAAATCTTTTCTGTATTTGAAAATACACCCCTCTATGGTGAAAATTAAAATTCAACAATTCTGGAAAAACTTCCCAGTATATTGATTCATAAGTAATTTTTCTTTGACAATGAGAAAAATGGTTCTTGCTTTTATTTCAAAGTTTTATTTCAAAGAAACATGAGATGTCATCTTAGAACTCTACTTTCTCTTTAAGGAAGTAAAGGGATAAATGTTTATTAAGTCCCTACTATGTGCCAGACACTGTACTAAGCACTTTAGAAACATTATCTTATTTGATTCTCACAACAACCATGGGAGAGAGGTGCTGTTATCATCTCCACTTTATAATTGGGGAAACCAAGGCAAACAGATGAAGTGGCTCACCTAGAGCTATACACCTAGGATTTGTCTTGGCCCAGATTTTAACTCAAGTCTTCTTAAATTCAGGTTCAATGCTTTATCCACTCTGCCATCTTGCTACCTTTAATGGTTACTATCCTGATTGTTAAAGCTGTATGTGCTGCACCATTTTGGTGGATCTGTTATTTCATCCATATGGTATAACTCACAATTCATTTGCACATTTTATAGCCTGTGTGCCCCTTGTTCATGTTCTTTCCTAAGTCACCTACAGTCCATCCAAAATAGTGGGATGTCACATTCTGGTACCAGTGTTTGTTGACATCACCTGGATACTGATGAAGCATGTAGGCTCTCCACCAGTTATCCCACATTCTCTATTACATGCCTTACTAGTCTCCTTTCTTACTAGATCTCTGACAAAATCCTTGATGCCCCTTTTACTATAGAATATTATGTTTGTTAGGGGATGGAGGAAGGCAGAACTGTGCTTTATTAAAGATATGGAAACCCTCTCATAGCAATACAGATCATCACCACTTTTGCAGTTTATATCAACATCGGGCTGCCTACAGCATTGAAAGTTTAAGTAGCTTGCCTACGATCACACAACCCTATGAGTTAGAGAGAGAACTTGAATTCTGGTCTCTCTGAATTCGAGGCTGGCTCTCTGTTCACTATTGCACATTGCCTCTTTCCGAGTAGAAATATCAACTAGTAATAATATTTATTCATAAAGTACTGTATGTAACATCACAAGATAAAACCACTTCCACCATAGTACACCTCTAAATTAGATGAATAGGGACAGTTAGTTGACTCAGTGGATAGAGAGCCAGGTCTGGGGATGGGAGGTCTTGGGTCCAAATCTCACTTTACAAGTCACTTAACCTCAATTGCCTAGCCCGTACTGCTCTTCTGCCTCAGAACTGATACTTGTATCAATTCTAAGACAGAAGGTAAGAGTTTTTTAAAAATAAAATAGATTAATAAAATTCCTTTTATCATCAATGTTGAAACTACAGAATATAACAAAGCAGATATTATTCTCACAATCTTGCCTGCTACTGGAATTATCCAGATGATGTTTTTGATGAACCTATGGAAAACTAGTTTTACATAACAAAGATTTCATTTAATGGCAAAATTATTTTATCCATCTTTGCAATAGCCTGATGAAGCAAAAAAGAATGATAGTAGAAGAGCAACTTATCTAGGTCCATTTCTATCTGAATTCCTGTCAATATAAAATGAGAATATTTCTCTTTTATTGTGCTTTAAGAGTTATAAAAGACTTACTATCTCATCAAATATTTAATTTTAACAATTGTTTTACTAATTCTTTAAACTTTGGAAATTATATATATATATATATAGTATATATGACATAATATTTCATTTGGTCCTCATAACAATAGGGGTTAGCATTACTCCTATTCAAACAGATAAAGAAATTGAGGTGGAAAGAGATTTAGTGACTTGTTTAGATTCACCCAGCTAGTAAGTATCTAAGACAGAATAAAAACTCAACTCTTCCTGACACCAAGTCTAACACTATGCTACACTTTGTATAAACATATACATGTGTTTGTAAACTGATTGATGAGATCACAGATTCAAGAAGTCCCAAATAAAACAAAACACTCAAATATAAATGTATACATACAAATATAAATAGATACAAAGTGTTATTTGAAAAAAGCATAAATATCAATTCTTCAAGTAGTTTATTCCAGGATGCATTACAGGTAGGGTCCCCAAAAGTTATACCCAAAGAGATTTATTCCTTAAATACTGCATTGAATTGTAATGCAAATTATTTTCAAACACAACATGTTAGAAGAGAATGGAAATATTTTTACAGATTTAGCTAAAATTCTCATTTAAGTGCATGGAAACCTTGTGAAAACAGATGGATGACAACATTCTAGAACTGCTCTACAGGGGCAGCTTTGAATAAGAAGGCTTCCACAATGTAATTGTTAACAAGTCACAGGTGCCAAGCCACATGAGTATGTGATAACCTGATTCCAAGAAGGGGAATGACAATTCTTTACCCATCATTCATCCCAACGTGCACTTGTCATCTCTCATACTATACCACATAGTGAGGTACCTTTTTATTAGTGACTTTGGAAATATTCCAGTAAGCAAACAGCAGCATTTGCATCTAAAAAACCTGTACATACATGAGACAGTACTAGATTGAAGAGAGGGGTATCTCTTGCCAGTATTATAAAAGGTATAAATTCCAGATAATTGGAAATTATATTAGGGACTTTTTTACCCACTTTCTTGTCTCTTCACATAGACTCCCAGGAGAAAACTTTGTTCATCCATCTTAACTTTTCTTTCTTTCAGTTAATTCCCCTTACTTTCCATCTATTCCCAACAGCAGGTAGATGAAAAGATATGTATGTATATGTGTATATAGATATTTCATTTAAAGATATCAAGTTGAATGAATACCCATTGGCTTCTTTCTAGTCTAGCCACTGATTTTTATAATAATATCTGGTGAGACAATCATTATGTTTTCCAGAATATCCATTTATGAGTAGAGAGGTCAGCAAGAAAGATAAAACTAGATATAACAACAGAAGCTCTCAGACCTATTCTGCCTTTTTGACAGACTTTGCTTCTCCAAAAGTAGAAAATTCCCTAAGCCCATATGACACTTGAGATCAGCATAGTAAAGTTCTTTTCAGGACCCATCATGTACCTAACAGCTAGCACCAGTGCCGTGCAGAATAACCTAGATCTTTACTTATAATACCAGAGGAAAAGTGTCTTTTTCCATTCTCTTTATATAAGGATCCTTTGTGACCCTGTGCAAGCCATTCATTTCTTCTTTGCCTCAGTTTCCTTAACTATAAAATGGGATAATAGCAACTCTCCCTCCTAGACTTTTTGTGAGGATCAAACAAGATAATATTTGTAAAGCACTTAGTACATTACTTGACACAGAAGAGATGCTTAATAAATGCTTGCTTTATCCCTGTTATCCCACCATTTTTTCCTCCAATCCTTTCTTTGCCCCCCTCCTTTTCTCCCTCAATCCTTTACTTCACCCATTTCTCTTTCCTTCCCTCCATTTCACCTTTTATTTCTCCTTTTCTCCTTTCTTCCCTCCCTCCCTTCTATATTTCCCCTTTCTTCCTATCAAAATATCTATATATCAATACTCAGTCTTTCTTCTTACCTTTCTCTCTCAGAGAAAGAGATGTCCTTTCTCTATTTCAAGGATAACCTATCATCTATGACAATGAACCCAGCCCATTCAGCTTTCTCCAGAGTTTTTTCTCCCTTAGTAATGCCAGCTCTAGTTTCTTCAGTTACTCCATACTAACTAAATCTTCCCCTTCTCTCTTCAAATATATCTGGTACCCACCTAATTAAAAAAACCACACTTTATTTTAGTCTACTTCTTCCAACTACAGTTCTTCTCTTAAAATTATTTTGTGCCATCATTTGTCTCATAATTATTTAATATTTCATATGTGATGGATCCTGGTGAAGGTGGCCTTGCCCCTCACTCCATGGTGAGAAGAGATACCCTAATAGAAACAACTAAAGATAACTTATGAATTCATATGGTCCAGACACAAAGTGTGAGAGATATTGTACCAACACAGATGATAGTTCTTATCTTAGATACCTAACTGGTATAGTCATGGTGGGGTGGGAATTTTTCTAACTCAGACTAGTGCTTTTGGAAAAGGAGCCAGCTTTGTTTCTCTACCACTGAGTATAATACCATTTCACCCCTTCACTGCCATGAACAATTCACCACCAGTTCTGGATAGGGCTGTTTACTCCACGAAGTACAATATTCATTACTCAAAACAGAATAAATATGAGACCCAGAATAGCAACAAACTATAATGGAATAAAATAGCTAAGTGTGGGTTCTGTCTTAAAATCCCTAAACTGAACGAAAGAATATATGTGTCTAATATGCCTAACTAAATTTTAAATTCCTTAAGGGTAAAAAGCCAAGTCATTGAATGTAGACTAATCTAACATGGACCTTAGCAACCCCCTAATTTTACAGTGAAGAAATTGAATTTAGAAAAAGGAAGCAATTTTCCCAGGCATGTACCTATGAATCCATTAGGTTTAGTCCTTTTGTATATGTAATATTTTTATATAATCAAATCTCAATTATCTATGATGAAATGGAATACATTCCAAAAGAGAATTTATTTCTACATCTAATATTTTTTAAGTGTTAGTTCTAAACTCTATCATGACAAGAATCTTTGTAAGTACTAATAAGTAAATTGTTGCTTGAATTTACCTTTTCTTCCAGACTCAATTTTGGCAACAAATGTGAGACAATGGACCACATTCATCAGCTTTGTGACCCACAGATAATTCACTTTATATCTCTCAGATTTAATCTGCTTTTCTGAAAAATGAGGATAGGAATACCTATAATATCTGCCTCCAAGGATGGCTATGAGACTTAAATGAAATAATTTTTAATCACTTTCTAAATCTTAAGGAGCTATATAAATGCCAGTTTTAATATAACTAAAAGTGGTAATGGGCAGTGAAATGCCCCGAAGGCAGGAATCAGTAGAGTCCAAGAGGAGCAATAAGGCAGCTTGGAATGTCTAATCAGATACAGAATAACTGAGTTCATTGTACTAATTTCTATTGGTCTTTGATTTTTGTTTAATTTTCTGATTAGCAGGGTCTCTCTGTTCTCCATTTGTAATCTATATCATTCAACTACCTTCAAAGGAAAACTCTATTGGGTATTCCTATATTGCTGGGCATGCTAGAGCCTACTCAATGGGTTTACAAAGCCAATTGTTAAATTTTCAGTGTAAATATTTGCACCTTGGAAATCAGCAATGCTTATAGTTCAATTTACTATTTTGTTGATTGTCAACCCTTTAAAAAGTGATGGAAAATTGATAATACAGATTTAAGTTAAAAGTGTATTCTGCTTACAGTTCCTCTCCCCACCCCAGAGAGTCAGTTATACATTTCCCAGTACATTTCTAGGAGAAGTCACAATCTCAAGTGGAAGTCCATTTTACCTTTGTACAGTTCTAATTATTTGGAAGCTTTTCCTGATGTCTCTTCTATATCAGATTGCAAATTCTACACATGTCTCCTAAATTTGCTCACTAAGCTCACATGGAAGTCTAATCCTTCTTCCATACTGTAGTCTTTCTCCCAAACTATTCTCCAGGCAAAAAACTGAAATCTTCAGTAATTTCAAATGGTCTCTATTGGTATTATCTCAAGGTCCTTCTCTATACTAGTTGGTCTTCCTTTTTCTGAATGCCCAGCAACTTACTGATGTCTTTCTTAATTCTCTTGCCCATAACTAAACACAATAGTGTGGATATTGTCTGACCATGGCAGAGTATAGTGAAGCTGTCCCCATATTCTGGGCACCATATGCCTCATAATGCTATGTCACTATAAATGCTTTGGCTACCATGT
Organism: Monodelphis domestica; assembly: GCF_027887165.1. Lineage (NCBI taxonomy): Eukaryota > Metazoa > Chordata > Mammalia > Didelphimorphia > Didelphidae > Monodelphis > Monodelphis domestica. Next base: position 180,730,671 of record NC_077232.1, on the reverse strand, counting down.
TGCACTCTACACCATAAGTTCTTGTTCACAAAAATTACTATATGCCTAGCACTATGAGTTTCTGAAGTTTATTTTTCCGTCCTATATGCAGGATTTTACATTTATCCTTATTAAATTAAATTTTATTTAATTCAGTCTAAAGTGCTAGCCTATCAAAACCCTTTCTGTGTTTGGGTCATCTGGTTCACCTTTTATAATAGTCTAGAACTGGATCAGGCCAGGTTGGTCCTTTAGGATTGATAAAAATGAGATATATTTATGAAACATTTATTTGTTTACTTTGCCTTAGCACTGACAAATATTCAGCAAAGACATAGCATTAATTCAGCTGAGCAGGACTTTCCCAGCTGAGTCAGTCATGCTGCCTGTCTGGTGGTCAAAAAACTCAAGGGAATACTCCTGACTTTCTGTTTCTTGCACTTGACATCATATCTCCCATCTAATTCCCATGATTTGACTGCCTTTCTGCCTGGGCTACTTTTCCTTTTTGCCTTTAAGTCCTAGGTCAAATCACACTTTCTTTTAGAGACTATTTCCAGTCTTCCCATCTACTAAAGCATTCATCTTGTAGATTACTTTCTATTTACCATGTATATGTTTTGCATGTACTTCATTGTTTCCATGTTGTTCCTCTCATTAGAATGTGGGCTTCTTGAGAAAAAGAACTATTTAGGCTGGTTTTTGTTTGTTTTTATGTCAGATGTGCAGGAATCTCCATCAACTGTTGAAACCTTAATTTCCTGAGCCAATATATCTCAAAGATAGATTCAATGACTTTTGAGGAGAAACTAGCCTAAGTTCCCAAGTTGAATTTGGGAACTTAGGAAGAACTTATCTAAACCTATTGTGGGGTCACAGATGGATATTCCTTCTCCCACACTACTTTGTCCTCATCCAAGTTATTGATAAAAACATTAAACAGCACAAGTCCTTGGAATACACCATGAGAGACATACCCTCACACTTACAATGACCCATCTTTTTGGTCCACTGGTTCAACTAGTCCTAAATCCTTTTTAAGTGTGTTGTTATTTAGCCCACATTTTTCCATATGGCCTTAAAAAATTGCATGAGAGACTTTTTTGAATGCTTTGCTTAAGTATAGAAATTGTCTATTTACTGCTTTCCCCTAATCTACTAACTTAGTAACCTTGGCCAAAAGGAAATGAGGTGAGTCTCATAGGATCTGTTCTTGATGAAGCCATGATGTCTTTGTAATCAGCACTTCATTTTATAATGATAGTCATCAACCATGCCGTTAATGACAAGTTCTAGAATTTCACCAGGAATCAAACTCAAGCTAATTGAATTGTAGTTTGCAGTGTACTTTCTTGAAAATCAGGGCACTCCTTTCCATGGTCCAGTATTAGCTCTGCCATTTTCTATAATTATTTAAAATGCATTATTAATCACAACCCTTACTTTTTTCATATTCTATGATGTAATTAGTCAGACTCTTTGGACAGGTTTATGATAGACTGTCTTGTATTTGAACTCCATCTTAACTATGTATGATTGAAAATCTGTTACCCTTAAAAAGAACTACATACCCCAAGAGCCCATTGACTTCCTGTCATTAATACTTTCCATAGACAGTGGATAAAGGGCGTCGGCTTTTGGAGGTGAGTGGGGATGGCTAAAAATGGTTAACCAGCCATGGACATGTGGTCTTTATTTTGTATCTTCTTTATTCCTTGATTTCTAATGATCTTTAATAAACCTCGTAAAATATAATATTTTTATTATTGAGATTTAATTGTAAATTTTGCAACTACTCTATGGTTGTACCTTTTTAGGTCTGATGATAACTTAGGTGGGGAAGCAGTATTTTATTCCATTGATCTGCAAATACCAGTCCTGCTCTTTTTTTTTTAACCCTTACCTTCTGGCTTAGAATCAATACTAAGTAAATGTTCCAAGGCAAAAGAATGGAAAGGGCTAGGCAATGGAAATTAAGTAGCTTGCCCAGGGTCACACAGCTAGAAAGTATCGAAAGTCAAATTTGAACCCAGGACCTCCTGTCTCTAGGGCAGACTTTCAATCCACTGAGCCACCTAGTTGCCTTAATCCTGGCCCCTTTTAAAACCCCTTCTTTTTCAAAATATGACTTAAAATTATTCTTTTTTTCAATTGTTATAATATTCATTGACAGCCAGAGCTCACTCTTACCACTCTTCTGCCTTAGAGTCGATGCTAAGACAGAAGGTAGAAGGTAAGGCTATTTTTTAGCTTTTTAAAACAGAATTTAGGGTAAATGTAAAACTATACCCAGCTTCCCTTATTGGCACAGAGACAGCTAGGTAGCATAGTGGATAAAGCACAGTGTCCAGAGTGAGGGAGACTTACATCCAAATCCAGCTTCAGACATTTACTAGATCTATGACTATGGGCAAGCCACTTGACCTGTTTGCCTCAGTTTCCTCATCTGTAAAATGGAGACAATGATAGCACCTACCTTCAAAGGTTGTTGTAAGAATCAAACAACATAATAATTGTAAAGCACTTAGCTTTGCCTAGCACATATTAACTATTATTTAAATGTTGACTATTATTAGTATTATTTTCTATCAGGAATTCTAAGATAAATTGTCATTCTTCCCAAGATTACTTTCTTTTCTACTTCAACAACTCATTTTAACACTTTAATCATGGGTCTAGGACAATAGTTCCCTTATCCCTTCCTTCACTCTTTTTTTTTTTAATAATATTTTATTTGATCATTTCCAAGCATTATTCATTAAAGACAAAGATCATTTTCTTTTCCTTCCTCCCCACCCCCCATAGCCGACGCGTGATTCCACTGGGTATCACATGTGTTCTTGATTCGAACCCATTACCATGTTGTTAGTATTTGTATTAGAGTGTTCGTTTAGAGTCTGTCCTCTGTCATGTCCCCTCAACCGCTGTAGTCAGGCAGGTGCTTTTCCTCGGTGTTTCTACTCCCACAGTTTGTCCTCTGCTCATGAATAGTGTTTTTTCTCCTAGATCCCTGCAGATTGTTCAGGGACATTACACCGCCACTAATGGAGAAGTCCATTACATTAGATTATACCACAATGTGTTTGTCTCTGTGTACAATGTTCTCCTGGTTCTGCTCCTCTCGCTCTGCATCACTTCCTGGAGGTCGTTCCAGTCTCCATGGAATCCCTCCACTTTATTATTCCTTTTAGCAAAATAGTATTCCATTACCAACATATACCACAATTTGTTCAGCCATTCCCCAATTGATGGGCATCCCCTCGATTTCCAGTTTTTGGCCACCACAAAGAGCGGAGCTGTGAATATTCTTGTACAAGTCTTTTTCTCCATTATCTCTTTGGGGTACAGACCCAGCAGTGCTATGGCTGGATCAAAGGGCTAGACAGTCTGTTATCGCCCTTTGGGCATAGTTCCAAATTGCCCTCCAGAATGGTTGGATCATTTCACAACTCCATCAGCAATGAATTAGTGTCCCTACTTTGCCACATCCCCTCCAGCATTCATTACTTCCCTTTGCTATCATATTAGCCAATCTGCTAGGTGTGAGGTGATACCTCAGAGTTGTTTTGATTTGCATCTCTCTGATTATAAGAGATGTAGAACACTTCTTCATGTTCTTATTAATAGTTTTGATTTCTTTATCTGAGAACTGCCTATCCATGTCCTTTGCCCATTTATCAATTGGAGAATGGCTTGAATTTTTGTACAATTGATTTAGCTCTTTATAAATTTGAGTAATTAAAACTTTGTCAGAGGTTTCTATGAAGATTTTTTCCCAATTTGTTGTTTCCCTTCTGATTTTAGTTACATTGGTTTTGTTTGTACAAAAGCTTTTTAATTTGATGAAGTCAAAATTATTTATTTTACATTTTGTGATTCATTCTATGTCTTGCTTGGTTTTAAAGCCTTTCCCCTCCCAAAGGTATGACATGTATACTATTCTGTGTTTACCCAATTTACTTATGGTTTTCTTCTTTATGTTTAAGTCATTCACCCATTTTGAATTTATCTTGGTGTATGGTGTGAGGTGTTGATCTATTCCTAATCTCTCCCATGCTGTCTTCCAATTTTCCCAGCAGTTTTTATCGAATAGTGGATTTTTGTCCCAAAAGCTGGGATCTTTGGGTTTATTGTATACTGTCTTGCTGAGGTCCCTTTCCCCCAGACTATTCCACTGATCTTCCTTTCTGTCTCTTAGCCAGTACCAAATTGTTTTGATGACTGATGCTTTGTAATATAGTTTAAGGTCTGGGACTGCAAGGCCCCCATCATATGTGTTTTTTTTTTCATTATTTCCCTGGATATCCTTGATCTTTTGTTATTCCAAATGAATTTTGTTATGGTTTTTTTCTAAATCAGTAAAGAAATATTTTGGGAGTTCAATGGGTATGGCAATAAATAGATAAATAAGTTTGGGTAGGATGGTCATTTTTATTATATTGGCTCATCCTACCCATGAGCAGTTAATGTTTTTCCAATTGTTCAGGTCTAGTTTTAGTTGTGTGGAGAGTGTTTTGTAGTTGTGTTCATATATTTCCTGTATTTGTCTCGGGAGATAGATTCCTAGGTATTTTATTTTGTCTAAGGTGATTTTGAATGGGATTTCTCTTTCTAGTTCTTGCTGTTGAGCTGTGTTGGAGATATATAGAAAAGCTGATGACTTATGTGGGTTTATTTTGTATCCTGCAACTTTGCTAAAGTTGTTGATTATTTCAATTAACTTTTTGGTTGAATCTCTAGGATTCTTTACGTAGACCATCATGTCATCTGCAAAGAGTGATAACTTGGTCTCCTCCTTGCCTATTTTGATACCTTCAATTTCTTTTTCTTCTCTAATTGCTACTGCTAGTGTTTCTAGTACAATGTCAAATAATAGAGGTGATAATGGGCATCCTTGTTTCACTCCTGATCTTATTGGGAATGCATCTAGTTTATCCCCATTGCAGATGATATTACCTGATGGTTTTAGATATATACTGCTTATTATTTTTAGGAACGACCCTTCTATTCTTATGCTTTCTAGTGTTTTTAATAGGAATGGGTGTTGTATTTTATCAAAGGCTTTTTCTGCGTCTATTGAGATAATCATGTGATTCTTGTTGGTTTGTTTGTTGATGTGGTCAATTATGTGGATGGTTTTCCTAATATTGAACCAGCCCTGCATTCCTGGTATAAATCCTACTTGATCATGGTAGATGACCCTTCTGATCACATGCTGGAGTCTTTTTGCTAGTATCCTATTTAAGATTTTTGCATCTATATTCATTAGGGAGATTGGTCTATAGTTTTCTTTCTCTCTTTTTCACCTGCCTGGTTTTGGAATCAGTACCATGTTTGTGTCATAAAAGGAGTTTGGTAGAACTCCCTCTTTGCTTATTATGTCAAATAGTTTGTATAGTATTGGAGTTAGCACTGGTGAATCCATTAGGCCCTGGGAATTTTTTCTTAGGAGGTTCTTTGATGGCCTGTTGGATTTCTTTTTCTGATATGGGATTATTTAAGAAATCTATTTCTTCTTCTGTTAGTCTAGGCAATTTATATTTTTGTAAATATTCATCCATATCACTTAGTTTGGTATATTTATTGCCATATAGTTGGGAAAAGTAGTTTTTAATGATTGCCTTAATTTCCTCTTCATTGGAGGTGAGATCCCCCTTTTCATCCTTGATGCTGTTAATTTGCCTTTCTTCTTTCCTTTTTTAAATTAGATTGACCAGTACTTTGTCTATTTTGCCTGTTTTTTCAAAGTACCAACTTCTTGTCTTATTTATTAAATCAATAGTTCTATCACTTTCGATTTTATTAATTTCTCCCTTAATTTTTAGGATTTCTAGTTTGGTTTTCTGCTGGGGGTTTTTAATTTGATCGCTTTCGAGTTTTTTATTTGCATTTCCAATTGATTGATCTCTGATCTCCCTTGTTTGTTAATATATGCACTCAGGAATATGAATTTACCTCTGATTACCACTTTGGCTGCATCCCAAAAGGTTTGAAAGGATGTCTCACCATTGTCATTTTCCTCAATGAAATTATTAATTGTTTTGATGATTTCTTCTCTAACTAACCGATTTCGGAGTATCATATGGTTTAATTTCCAATTAGTTTTTGATTTGGCTTTCCATGTACCATTACTGATCATTATTTTTATTGCCTTGTGATCTGAAAAGGCTGCATTTATTATTTCTGCTTTTTTGCATTTGTGTGCCATGTTTCTGTGACCTAATGTATGGTCAATCTTTGTGAATGTGCCATGTGGTGCTGAGAAAAAGGTGTATTCCTTTTTATCCCTATTTATTTTTCTCCATATGTCTATTAATTCTAATTTTTCTAAGATTTCATTCACTTCTTTTACCTCTTTCTTATTTATTTTTTTATTTGATTTATCTAAATTTGATAATGGTTGGTTCAAGTCTCCCACTAATATGGTTTTACTGTCTATTTCTACCTTCAATTCCCCTAGTTTCTCCATTAGAAATTTGGGTGCTATATTATTTGGTGCATACATGTTGATTAGTGATATTTCCTCATTATCTAAAGTCCCTTTTAACAAAATATAATTACCTTCCCTATCCCTTTTGATCACGTCTATTTTTGCTTTGGCTTTATCGGATATTATGATTGCAACTCCTGCATTCTTTCTGTCAGTTGAGGCCCAGAAGGTCTTACTCCATCCTTTAATTCTGACCTTGTGGGTGTCTATCCGCCTCATGTGTGTTTCTTGAAGACAATATATGGTAGAGTTTTGGATTTTAATCTATTCTGCTATTCATCTACGTTTTATGGGTGAGTTCATCCCATTCACATTCAAAGTTATGACTGTCACTTGTGGACTCCCTGGCATTTTGATATCCTTCCCTAATTCCAACCTTTCTTCTTCAGCTCTACCTTTTAGTCCAGTGATTTACTTTAAATCAGTCCCCCTTGTCCCCTCCCTTGATATGTTTCCCTTTCTAGTCCCTCCCTTTTTGTTCCCTCCCCCTCCCCCTCTTCTTCCCTCCCTTTTTTGTGTTCCCTTCCCCCTACCCCCTTGGTTTTCCCTTCTCCCTTCCCTTGTTGGGTAAGATAGAATTCAAGATCCCAATGGATCTGGATGTTCTTCTCTCTCAGAGTTGATTTCCCTGAGAGTAAGGTTTAAGTAAAAACTCTCTTCCTCTCCTTCTTATAGGAGTTTTCTTCCCCTCCCCTTCCCGTGTGAATCTTTGTGTGAGAAAGATTATTCTATTTGGTCTTTCTTTTCCCCCTATTTACACATTATATTTTCCCCACATGTTAATATACATAGATTGACATAAATGTAATCCTTATAGAAGAGAGTTTGAGTAAAAGAAAAAGATAATATTTTTCTCCTTTTCCCTTTCCTTCATATTTACCTTTTCAGGTATTCCATGCTCTTTGTTTTTCGATATCGAACTTTCCACAGAGCTCTGGTCTTTTCTTTGCAAAAACATGGAAATCTTCTATTTTGTTGAATGCCCATACTTTCCCTTGGAAGTATATAGTTAGTTTTGATGGATAGCTGATTCTTGATTGAAGGCCCAGCTCTCTTGCCTTTCTGAAAATCATGTTCCATGCCTTAAGGTCATTCAGAGTGGAACTTGCAAGGTCTTGTGTGACCCTGATTGGCATTCCTTTATATCTAAATTGTCTTTTTCTTTCTTCTTGTAAGATTTTTTTCTTTTGCTTGAAAGCTTTGGAATTTGACAATTACATTCCTGGGAGTTGTCTTTTGGGGATTTAGTGTAGAGGGTGTTCTGTGATCTCTCTCAGTGGCTCTATTGCCCTCTTGTTCTAGAATCTCTGGGCAATTTTCTTTGATTATATCTTGTATTACAATGTCAAGTTTGCTGTTTATTTATGGCTTTGCTGGAAGTCCAATTATTCTTAAATTATCTCTTCTCCCTCTATTTTCCAAGTCTATGACTTTGTCAGTGAGATATTTTATGTTCTTTTCTAATTTCTTGGTCTTTTGGCTTTGCTTTATTAATTCTTGCTCGTTGTCTTCAAGTTGCCTAATTCTGACCTTTAAAGCCTGGTTTTCCTTTTCACTTTGGTCAAACTGGTTTTGTAGATATGTGAATTTCTTTTGCATTATTTCCCACTTTTCCTCCCAGAAGGCTTCCATCTTTTTGATCATTTCTGATTCAAATTCTTCATGGGTTTGTGGAGAGTTTCCATTTCCTTTGGAAGGTTTCGAGGCATTTGCTTGTGTTTCCTCTTCTATCTCCTCTGTATTTTGTATTTTTGCTCCATAAAATGTGTCCAAAGTAGCCCCCTTCTTCTTGTTTTTCTTGGAATTTTGGGGCTTTTGTGCTTCTGTGGAGTTTGCCATCTCTATCTTAGTGGGGAGGACTAGCTTTCCTTATCTCTGTCTGGTGTTCAGAGGTTTTAGCCCTAGGCAGATTGTCCGTTCTATGCAGTTGTTGTTCTGTCTTCCCGGGGAAGCCAGGAATTGCTGGTGTTTCCATGTTACTGCCCTCCTCAGTTTCCTCCCGATGCTTCTCCGTTGCCTTACTTCCACGCTCTGAGCCTGGCTCGGCACTCTCCGTGAGGTGTTTTAATGCCTTTGCCGACCAGAAGACCCAGCACTCTTAAGGGGAAGGGCCGCGGCTTCCCAGAGCTCCTAGGTCTCCTGATAGGATTAGCTTTCCCTTGGTTGAACTTAGTATGCCCTGAGGCAGGTACCTTCCGTGAGACTCGGATGGAATGATCCAGCCAGGGGGTTACAGGCTCCCCCCGTCTCTCTCTGTTTCCCTGCTGTCTGTGTTGGGTGCCCCCTCTTCTGAGTCAGGTTGTTTTCAGGAAGAGGTCTTCAGAATAGCCTACCCTAAGGCTTGGAGGTTCCCTCTACTGCCTTGGACTCAGCACTCTGGGTTGGGGGGGATGGGTCCTGGGACCTTCCTTCTGCCTACCCCTTAGGTCCAAGTGATCTCGGGTTCTGGCTTTTGGGGGGCTGTACCTTTTGATCCAGGTCCAGGAGGAGGATTCCCGGGGTCTATGCTGTTCGTTTTGAATTTCGGTGCCCTACAAACATATAGCTTGAGATCGGTAAGGAAGGGTTTCCAGAGATCTGAACTTTAGCTTTCTCTAAGCCGCCATCTTGACCAGAAGTCCCCTTCCTTCACTCTTATAAGAATAAATTACTATTAAGACAAAGTAAGAATTTATTAGAATTTTAGCCATTGAAAATTTCTTAATAATTGAAATTCCTTGAAATTGCTCTATTGTGCCTCCATTTCAGATTTGTGAACTATTTCCCTAACTCATTACTTAATACCTCTTCTTGACTCAAAGGTCTGTAGTACACTCCTGGGGAAAACTTGGTTTTGTTTCAGAACTATTTATTTGGAAAATTGTTTTGGAAGCTGCATAAATGATAAGTTAAAGAAGAAAACACTAGAAGTAGGTAGACCAATTAAGAGCCTATTAAAATACCACAAGAAAGAAGTGAAGAGAGTTCAAAGTAGGAGAGAAACTATACATATTCAGAGAAGAGTATGGATGGAATAGATAATATGGATGCATTTTTACTTCCAGTTAGTGTTCTGATATTAATAAGAAAAAGTTATGCCTCTCTTCTATCAATATCTCTGAATAGTTATCTCAAAATATTGGCTGTGAATTAAAGATGAGGGTCACCTAAAGGGCAATGGAGAGCATGAATAAGTTGTGGCACAGTGTTTTTGCTGTTCAGTCATTTTTCAGTTGTATACAACTCTTCATGACCCCACTGGGGTTTTCTTGGTGAAGATACTGGTTTTCCTTTTTCCTTCTCCATCCCATTTTACAGATAAGGAAACTGAGCCCAGTAGTCTGGCCCAGGGTCACACAGCTATCAAGTGGCTAAGGTCAGATTTTAATTTAGGAGGATGAGTCTTCCTGACTCCAGGGTCAGCACTCTATTTAGTGCACCACCTAACCGCCCCTAGGTGACACATTACCAACTGGGAATTGTGGAAGAGAAGAAAAATAAAGAATGTCATTAGAAAGATACATGATGAGAAAGGAAGGTAGACTGATTAAGTGGAGAACCTATGCACTATAATGCACAGTATGTTAATGGATAGTTAATCAATAAGCATCTAATAAGCACCTCTATGTGCCAAGCACTGTGCTAAGAGCAGGGAACACAAGTTCCCTGCTACATATACAATAAATTAGAAATAATCAGTAGAGGGAAGGTATCAAAATTAAGAGGAATTTGGAAAGGCTTTCTATGGGATAAAGGATTTTATCTGAGGCTTGAAGGAAATCAGAGAAGCATAAGATGATAAAATATTGAGAAGCTGTGATGGACAACCTTAAGGAGAACACATATATTCATGAAAATAGCTAAGAGTAACAGCTAGCATTTTTATAGCACTTAAATGTTTGCAAGAACTTTAAATATTATTTCATTTAATCCTTACAACACCTGGCAGGAATGGAATATTATGATGTCCATCTTACAGAGGAAACTGAAGAAGACAAAAGTTACATGATTTACCCAAGGTCACATAGCTAGTAAGTATCTGAGGCTGAATTTTAACTCAGATCTTCCTGAATGCAGTCCCATTGTCTATCCTCTATGTCACCTATCTGCCTACAATGAAATCTCAGATCCATCAAAGTATCAAAATGTGTAATTTGAAAAAGAAATTAGCATATGGTCAATTTTTATAAATGTTCCATATGCTGCTGAGAAAAATGTATACTTGTTTCTATTTTTTCTTTTTTTTCGATTCACTTTTTTCTCTGGATATTTAAGAGTGGGGGAAGGAGAGAGTGCTAGAAGAAAATGAATAAACTTTTAAAATCTTGAATGTGTCTCTTTGCCTCACTGAAGCCAATGTCTGTCATAAATTTTTAGAAATATTTCACATAATTGGAAATTCAAATTAAAACTCACTCAAATACATTTTCATTAAAATAAATTATTCTAATGAAAGAGATTAGAAGTGTGGCAAGATTGAAAGATTTGAATTTGGAATCAGAAGAATCTGGTCCAAATCTTTAATTTGCCACTTAGCATTTATTCAGACTTAGACACATCACTTTCATCTTTCTGAGTTTCCTTATTGGTAAAATGAGGTGGTTTGTACATGACTTCTAAGGTCCCTTGTAGCTCTAATTCTATGATCTCATGGTCTGTCCTTTGACTGCAATCAGACACCTGAGGTCCTACTGGCCTAAAAGTGGTCCTTGTAATTATCTATCATGAATTGCTGCTTTCTTCTAAAGGTCAGAGACAGAGTGTAAGTCTGTGATCCAAGAAGATCATAGAATATTATTGTTGTGAGGGAAGCTTTGAATCATCTTACCCAACCTCTTTACTTTTCAGTTAAGAAGAAAGAGACCCAGCAAGTTTTATTGATTTATTCAGTCATGTAGTAAGTTAGTAGCAGCCTTGGGACAAAGAATCAATTCACTTTCCTTTCTGTTCAGAGTTCTTTCCATGGCATCAAACATGGATCACTATGTTGGGTATACTAGTAAAGCACCCATGATCTAAAACTTTTTTTCAGTGTTATAATATAGCATGATCAATAAGCTACCTGAAAATGACCCTAAATATTGCTGAAACCTAATAATCCAATGGAATTCAATTCAATTCAAATCCAAATTAAGAGTAGTGGGGCACTAATGGGAAACAGCTGAGGTAATGCTAGCTCAGGCAAGGAGAGGCTAATTACCTGGTCCAGGGGAAGCTATGAAACTTAAGCAAAGTACTGATGTCTTGTAGCTTAGTATGGATTGCCTACCTGTAGCAAAACTATGATGTTTTGCAAGAAGGAAATAGAATTAAAAGGCTTTTAACCTTTTTATAGGCAGCTCCATCCTATTTGGGAACTTATTTTAATAAATTTAAATTTAATAAATTAAATTATCTTAATTTCCTTTCCTCAATATCACTCAGCTCTTTTTTCCATTTTGAAGAATTAAAAACCTCAATATATTTATCTCAAACAAGTGATATAAGACTTGGACAAGAGAATATCTTAAACATCAAGCTGAGGAATTCATATTTTATCCTAAAAATGATAGGGAACCACTGACGGTTTTGATCAGAAAACTGACATGGTCAAACCTATATGTCAGGAAGACTAGATAACTTTGAAGAGGATAATTTGGAAAGAAATTGCAAAATTAATTAAAATTATAAATGATCATTGAGGATTTGAAAGTCTCATGTTTTGAAGTCAGAAGATATAAAGCAAATCTTGACTCTTCCTCTTATATACTATGTAAACTTTGGTGAGACACTAAGCTTTTCTGGGTCTCATTTTCTTTGTGCATAAACTTGAGGCAAGAGGTTGAATTTGATGAGCTACTTAAGATCCTTTCCAGCCTTAATTCTATGATTCTGTAAAATGTATTAACTAAAATTGGGTTCTGACACTAAGTCACATGGGAATTGAACAGTGAAGCTTAGGAATGATAGTGGATAGTCAGAGATTAATCAAAGTCTACCTACCCTATAGAAGATAGTCAAAGAAATTAAAGAATCAAATTAATTTGAAGAAGGATTCAGAAGAGAGTTGATCTTAATCATTCTATGAATAGTCAAAAAGCAGACATACCCTCTGTATCCTGCTTGCTCAGTCTGGTTTAGAGGAAAATCATCTTGGTGTACTGGAATGATATGCAGAGCACCAGGAAGACTTTTCTCCCTGGCTTCAGACACTTAATAGTCTGGACAAGTCACAACTCTGTTTGCTATTTATTCTTTTATTAATAAAAGAGCTATCACATTCCTTCCAGTAGAGAGGCTTACTAACCTTAGCATCCTTACTAGATGTTTCACTGTAGAAGTATCTAGGCCATTCAAAAGACTACAAAACATCTAGTAAGAATGCTTAATGGGGTGAAGGTTCAGTGGAAAATCTACATGTTGGCATTACTAGAAGACCCAACTAACTCTATGTATCAGAGAGTTCAATTGCATCTCTATGTATTCCCTATTAACATATATTCCCTGTTGTATGCACATGTGTTCTATTTCCCATGTATGAATATCTCAAATTTGAATCCTATGCAAGTTCATTCTTTCCATGAATTTTGTGTGTATTTGTTAGAATTTTAATGTGATTTTTTTATGAGAGACATATTCTATTATTACATTTTTATTCAATTAAAATGTCTGTTCTGTGAACTTCTAACTGAAAAATAATGGTCAATCCATTGATGAGGTTCAAGAGCTATGGTCTGGATAAGATTCTAACCCACAAAGTACCAAGAATCTGGATTACCTAAGTACCAGTCCAGAATGATCGGGATCCAGACTACTACCCAATTTTCTTGAAGCAAGTTTTTTTTTCTTGCATTTGTCTTTCTTTTTTGAACCCTTATCTTCTGTCCTAAAAATCATTACAAGTATTGGTTTAAAGGCAAAAGAGAAGTAAGAGCTAGACAAAGGGGTTGTGATTTTCCCAGGATCACACATCTAGGAAGTGTCTGATGCCAGATTTTTACCCAGGACCTATTTGTCTCTTGACCTGGTTCTCTATTCACAGAGCCACATAACTGCCCCTACCTTGTATTTTTCAGCAGCAGTGCTTCCTTTGTGACTGTTAAGGTCCGGGAATTCACCCCCCACCAAGGAAGGATCTCGGGCAATGTAATCAGACACAGAACAGGCCCTTTATTGCAAAAAAAAAAAAAAAAACTGATGCGCATCAGTGGGAACCTCTGCCACCAGAGTTCCAAGTTGCTTCTCACAGGCTGGGGTTTAAACACTTTTTCATGAATAACCTTTGTTGGAAAGTTGATTTTTGCACCTGGGGTCTCAGTGCTGGAGTTTATCAGGGACCTTGGACAGGCCCCAGCACAAGCCCGGAGCTTATCTGTCTGTGGGGCCTTGGCATTTTTCCTGGCTGAATTTCTCAGGGCAACTTTCAATTTTGATCTCCCTCATTTCCAACTTCTTTTTCTCTTAGGGAGGCAGAGGGGGTGCCTGCCCACTGAGGCTAGATCTCCCTCAGTGACTAGATCTCCCTCAGTGACAAACCACACTAAATAAGCAAAGCTTGCTTCTCTGAGGATTCATGGAGTAGAAATAATCCAAGTTCCCCACACACACACACACTGGCAAACTGAGCCAATTTGAGATGGAAGCCATTGAATAGAGCTGCCTCAGTTAGCCAAGGCTTGCATTTGATCTGCTGAGTGACTTATACAAAGAAGACACATTGAAATTTCTTTAAACATCAATGTGGTTTTTATCTCTAATTTGCCAAGATCATATTTGTGAATGAAAATAAAAGTAAATTGGAGTAACAACTATGTTTGACAGAATTTTCACTTTTATGTATCCTAGAAATGTCAGAAGCTATGATTAGCCCTCAATGTGAATTAATAACACCATTTTTATAAGTTCAAGATAAAAAAAAATTTAAGGTTTTCGAAAATGACAATGGCCCTCTATGACTTACACTCTGTGTTCTTTAGACATCGGTGGGTTTTTTAGAATTCTTATATTATTAAGGGCCAGCATAAAAAAATCTTAAAAGACGCATACTGCAAAATGTTGCAGAACCAGAATAGTTTTATGAGGCAGGAAGAGTAAAACAGGCAACATTCTGACAGAAGACATCAAGGCAACTTGTCAGGAGGTGCCTAAACTTCCTGCCAGGTACCATGACATATATCTTTTCATCAAAATTCAAATCTCAGAGTGACACAGCTGGGAGTGGCAACACTGAAACTATCTAAAAGGCATTGCAGAGTTTCTATGGAAACCCAAAGATAAGTAAATCTGTGTTTCAGTGGAGGTCTAGAATTGTGGTTGGTAGGGGGGCCAATGAGGCAAGGGAAAGTTGACCAGAGAATTGGGGAAAGCATTCAACTCAAATGATAAACCATTCAGAAGTTTTCTTTGAAATCTGATATATATATATATATATATATATATATATATATATATATATATATATATATATATATATATATATCTTAGTCCCAGAGTATCAATCACCAAGACAGAGGTCTCTAATCTCCACAAATTCCAGCCTACAAATACTAATCTTCTAAGATTATGCACAATTTTCTGTTTAAGTAAGAGAAAGGGGAATGTACAAATCCTGAATTCCACAAAGATTAATTAGGCGTAAGAATACAAGAAGGAAATGAGAAACTTTGATTAGGTTAAGTAGTCCTAAATAAAGTTATTTTCTACAAGATCTGCTTTCCTTATGACCCCAGATAAGATTATTGAATCACTTGAGCTGAATTTGAGACTAGTCTAACTGGGCTCATTGGGCCATTTTTCTAATTTCATATTCACTTTCAGCTAGTAAGGAAGCTTTCTAATTTCAGGATGTCACCCATATGAAGCTTCTACATATTTAATTTTACCCCATTAAAGGACAAATAAGAAAAGAGAAACAAGAAAATAGAACCATTCTCATTGTTGCTTCATCAGAATAATGCAATCTAACATACAATATTTAATAATTCCACTCTTACATTGTATCAGCTGAGCCTGGCAATGCTAAAGTGAGAAGACAAATCTGCCTTTATACACACGTACTTGTTTGTGAAGTATGTGCTAGGCACCATACTAAGCCCTGGGGATATTTTTAAAAAAGAAGGCAAAAGTCAGTTCCTGTCCTCAAGGAGCTACAGTTTAATGGAATCACAACACATTGAAGCAAAATGCAAAGACTTGAGTTTCCCCTTTTTGCATGTGACTGGGAATAAATGTTTCCCATATGTGAATGCCTCATACATGAAGCCTCTATAGGTCCATTCTCCCCAATAAATGTATGCCCATTTGCAGGAGAGGTAGAATATTCTATTATTACTATCATTACATTGCTAGAATTCCAGTGCAACTAGATGGCACAGTGAATTTCGTACTGGGTCTCTAGTCTACCTGCTAGTTTTTGAAAGAGCAGGAATCAACCATGAGATTTATTTCATTTTTTAAAAAATTTATTTTTCTTTCTTAAATCTAATTGAACCTATTTCTATTAAAAGGTTACTAAATGCAAGATATTATGACTAAGAGCTGTAGTTAAGAAGATGATAACTGCCCTCAGTGAGTTTATAGTCTAATAGGATGTTTGAGATAATGCTACAGAAGTAATAAAAGGAAAAACAGGACAAAAGTGTTTTAAGAAAATTCAAGAAGAAAGATCACTTCATCAGAGGAGGATCATGAAGCAGATAGCATGGGTGAAAGGGAAAAGAAGGGAAGGATTATGGGAAGAGCAGAATCATAAAAGTCAAGTTTCAAATTCTAGTTCTGGAATTATTGTGTGACTGTGGGGAGGGGATATTTTACTGCTCTATGCCTCAGTGTGCTTTTCTATGACATGAGAGGATCAGTTGGATTAGTGTCCATATCCCAGATTCTAGGTTCTTTGTGGGTCTGAACACTCTGCAAACTATAGTTTAAGAACCTTCATTAATATGTCTACATTAATATGTCTTACTATGATGGAATACTATTGTGCTTAAAGGAATAATGAACTGGAGGAATTTCATATGAACTAGAATGAGTTCCAGGAAATGGTGCAGAGCGAAAGGAGCAGAACCAGGAGAACATTGTACACAGAGACTGATACACTGTGGTACAATCGAAGGTAATGGACTTCTCCATTAAAGGCAATGCAATGATCCAGGACAATTCTGGGGGACTTATGAGAAAGAACACTATCCACATTCAGAGGAAAAACTGTGGGAATAGAAACACAGAAGAAAAACAACTGCTTGATTACATGGGTCAATGAGCATATGATTGGGGATGTAGACTCTAAATGACCACTCTAGTGCAAATATCAACAATATGGAAATAGGTTTCATAAAGGACACATGAAAAACACAGTGGAATTGATCGTTGGCTATGGGAGGGATCAGGGGAGGGGAGGGAAAGAACATGACTCTTGTAACCAAGGAAAAATATTCTAAATTGACTAATTAAATAATTTTTTTAAATAAAGAGGAAACTCAAGCCTTTGCATTTACCTTTAACATGCTCTGATTCCATTAAACTATAGCTCCCTAAGGACAGGAACTGTCTTTTACCTTTTTTTAATACCCCCAGGGCTCATGACAGTGCCATAGCACATAGTAGGTATGTAATAAATGGTAATTGATTGATTGATTAATTCTTTTATTCAAGTAGAAGTCAGTGAAGGCTTCATGGAAGAACTGTCACCTAAGCTGAATATTTTTTTAAAGGATTTTAACATATGGAAAGAAGAAAGAAATGTTTCCTAGGCATCAAGGGCAAAGGGCTAGGTGGTGGCCCACATGAAAGAAACAGAGATGGGAGACTATAGGATGGAACTGGAGAATAATCTGTTTAGCACAAATAATGTTGTAATTTAGCTTTTCCTAAGAAAGAGGGTGACAGGAAGTATGGGAATATTACTGCAACAGAAAAGGGGGAGTTTAGTGGAAAGACAACTAGGGTTTGTAACTTTCTGCTGACACTTAGTATCTTTGTGATGATGATCTTGTCTCTTAATCCAAGTCAAAGTTTTCTGATCTGTAAAGTGAGAATTATAATACCTGCAGGATCTACCTATAATCCTCAAAGTGCCTTGCAATCTTAAAGAATTATGTAAATTATTGACCTGTCATGGAGAATGTGGGTCAAGATATTCCAGACTATAAGCAGAGCTACAATCACACTAAAGTATTTGGAGGCAGTCCTTTTGAGTGGATTTTCAGGACCTACATGAAATTCCTTCCTCATTTTCACCCCCTTCTCCAAAAACAAAAAACAACAACAACAAAAAACCCTTAGAGGATGATGAAGGGAGATACTTTATCAAGTGAAATAACAAATGTAAAATTCTGTCTATAGTGCTATCTAAATGTTGGCTATCATCTTTATTGTCATAATTGTCATTGTCATCATTATTACTATTCTACTTGATGTTTCTTTCAAAAAAGCATGAGAGTTTAAAAATACGTATGCAGTGGAGAGTGGAAGGGGTTGGAATTGGTGGCAAAAGGTATGATTGACATAAGAAAGTACTTTGTAAACCAATGAGAAATATTACTCTTACATTCTATTATTCATCTGATACTTAATATTTTATGATGTCCTATTATTATTTGCAGTTTTACATATGCATAATTTCTCTCTCCTTAGAGATTATAAGTGCCCTGAGAGCAGGGTTTTGTCTTACCCACTTTTGTCCCTTAAGACAACACAGTTGCAGTGCTTTTTACATGCCAGGAGCTTAATAAATATTTGTTGGACTGAACTTCTTGTTGCCCCCCCCCACCCATGTTATTTGTGACCTCCGTACCGCTATGGCTCAGTCTCAGTGAGAAACTGGAGAGTAAGGAAGGGTTTTTCTCCTCTTTTTCAACTCACTAATACCCCCTGACAGTGACACTGGGAGGGTAATCTGGTGACATGCATCATGACTCATTTCTAAATTTCATTTTTGCCTTCCATCCCCAGGAGCTGTTATCTCAAGACACTGTGCAATTAACGGATATGAAATCCTACTCCTGGCCTTCAGAAGTTATGATCAAACTGAATATTGGTGTCAGAGAAATAATGAATAGAAAACCTAGTTAACTCCTCTTTCCTTGGTGTGTATCAAGTGGAAAGAGGAAGCAGCATGGTTCAGTGAAAAGAATGCTACAGTTGGAGTCAGATTACTTTGAGAAGTCACTTCCACTCTCTGGGTCTCAGTTTCCCCATCTGAGCTATGAAGGAAATCAACTAAATTACCTCTCAGGTTCCTTCCAGCTACAAACCTAAGATCTAATGACTAGCTCTAAGAATTTTAAAATGAATAAATTTCTTCCTTTATACTCCTACTATATGGAAGAAAGTGGCAAAGGTCCACCTTTTAAACCTCTTTGATGAAATTTTACCGTATAAGCAGGTTTGTTTGTCTATGCAGAAAGTCTTAATTTTCCACAGTGCAGGAAGTAGGGTTTCTTAATCAGTCTTGATGACTCACAGGAATTTTCATTTTAAGTAAGCAATACATTTTGTTGGCATACCAATCTTTAAGCATGAGGGGGGAGCTACTGCGCCGGGGTGCCATCAGCAAACTGAGGGATCTGTTCAAAGAGAGGCTCTTTAATTAAAGATGACATTTATGAGGCTACAGCCGTTGTGTCAGCCAACTTGTGAGGTAGGGTCATGAGCTCTCAGTCTAAGACAACCAAACATCAAAAAAAAAAAAAAAAGCAGGTTTCCTTTCGCTCTCAGATTACTTTAGGAACCTAAAGAACTTCAGAACTAAAGATATTTTTTTTAAAAAGGAAAAGAAGAAAAAGATAAGTTACCTTACACAGAGAATTGTTAGATCTCTAAATCAATATAATTTCCAATGTCTCTTCCTTTTCCTTTCAATCACCACATCTTGATTCCTTGACATTTTGTTTCCATAATATGGCTTCTTCTTTGAATGTAAAAATTCCACTTTCCCATGAAATTCAGTAACTTGTTTTGGATGATTGCTAATGCTCCAATGGATTTGCAAACTCACTGGTGTGGCAATTCCCTTCAATGAGGCTGGTTACATACCCTCCATGCCAATCTGTCTTGAGAAATTTTTGTGCATATCCTCCCATAAGAACTTCCACTGAAGATGCACCTCAAGTGCTAATGCTTCCCCAGCATCCTCTTAATGTCACAAGTTCAGCAGTAGAGCAAGTAAGCTGTCTGTTGACTGTCCTTTGAATTGGCTGCATGAACCATTCATCTTCTTTTCCCATCAAACATCACTTTGGTGACATCCTTTACATTGCTCCACCACCATAATTTGTTGTGATGTGAACCTTATGCCTTTCCATTGTCTTTAGGCTGATCTTCAATTGTTCAGAGACTAGTGCTCTAGGACTTGTAAATATGTACCATTATTAGAAGAATTTGGAAAGTGAAGAAGTGAGGCTGAAACTATGATTTCATTGATGTAAGAAGCTCCCTGTTGAGGAAACTCCTTCCACTGTCACAGTTTAGAATCTACTCTGAAACTTAAAATCTCTACCACTTAAAACTTAAAATGACTTGCCCTAGGTAACCCAGAGAATATGTCCAAAGTGGGATTTGAACCCAGTTCTTCCAATCTCCAAAACCAGATTTCTGTTTCCTCATGCTGCCCCTCCAGTAGACCTTCATTAGTCTTATGATCTTGGGCAAGGCACTTATCGACTCAATTTTCTAATACATAAAATGAAGATGATAATGCTTATGCTAACCTATATCCCAGAGTTATCATAGTGATCAAGTGACATAATGAATATAATGCATTTTAACCCCTGTTGTCTGTTTTAATAACAATTCTAATTCAGAAAAGCAAGGGGCTAAGCAATTGGGCATAAGTGAAGTTGCCCAGGTTTTTATCCAGGTCCTCCCAACTCCAGGCCTGGAGTTTTATCCACTGAGCTACCCAGTTACCTCTCTAATTTTTTTTTTTGTATACCTTAAAAGCAGCAGAATAGACTAAAGAGAGACAACCTTACCTGCAGATAATGTTGTTTAATTGGAGTCAGGAAAACCTGGCTTTGAACCAGCTGCCTCTGATCCTGACTCGGGTACTCACTAGCTCTACATGCACAGATGAGTCACTAAAAATCCCCAAGCCAAAAAATTGGTGCTAACCCCCATAGTACCTCCCTCGTAGGCTTAGGCAGGCTTCTAATGAAGTAAATCATGCACAATGCTTTGCAGATTTTAAAGTTTTATGTAAATGGTAGTGATAACAATTAATTTCTAAATCACTGCACAGCCACATTGAGAGGAATAGACAGAAAGCTTTGCAAGCTGGCCAGATGAGGGTCCACATTTGGGAAAGTGGCCAAAAGAAATTCAGGCTCTGGATGACATTCATTTAAACCCTGGTAATCTCAAATGTACATACGAAATGCATCAGAAAGCCAGAATTTACAAAAATGAGAAATGTAGCCTTTGTGGGAGAGCTGGAATAGGAAATCCTTTCTCTCCAATAAAACTTCTTTGGATGTTTCAAACAGAACCACAGGTTGTCAGAGCTGGAAGGGACTTTAGCAATTATCTAATCCCATCCTCTCATAGATGAGAAAACTCTGACTGAAGGAGCTGGAGATGGCCTGAGGTTCAATAACTGTGACCTGGGGGGAGGGGGGTAGTCAAGATGGCAGCTTAGCAAGCAGCAAAAGTTCAGACCTCGTGGAAGACCCTTCCTTACCGATACAGACTGAATGCTCCTAGGGCACTGAAATTCAATCTGAACAACAGGAGAGAAGCGGGGAGCCCTCCTTCTGGACTCAAATAAAAAAGTACGCCCCCAAAAAGCCAGAATCCGAGAATACTCAGGGCTAAGGGGAAGGCAGAGCGAAGGTCCCAGGACCCCTCTCCCACAACCCAGAGGGCTGAGCAGCAGCTGGAACCTCTGAGCGGGCAAAGGTGCTGGTTTGCAGGGTCTACCTTGGGAGCATCGGGGCGCTGGGCTCGGAGCATCCAGCTTGGACAGCGGGAAGGAAGCCAGGGAGAAATGGGCCTTGGCTGGGTCCCTCCATTGGGCTCCAGTCTCACCCTTGCCTCGGGCACATCCAGACCAATCCAGTTGAACTAATCCCATCAGAACTCCTCAGAGTTTAGGGAGGCGGACAAAGGCACTTGTGGACAGCCGAGAAGCAGCTGGAGAGAACTGGAGAGAGCCTGGGCGGCCCAGCCTTCCAGGATTCTTCAGAGCCTCAGAGCTTCATACCACATACAGCCCAACCCAATTGAACTCAATACAATCAAAAGCCTCCAGAGGACAGAGAAGCTAACATTCCTCCCCTAGAGACTGTACCAAGAGATCTGACAAAGCTCCAAGAGGGGAAACTGACAGCCCCAAAACCAAAGCAAAATGAGAGGAGCAAGAGCACAACCAAATACAGGGAGCAAAGAAGGGATAAACTCGAGCAAACAACAGAAAAAGAAGAAAGAAATTACAATAGACAGCTTCTGCACAGGTAATGAGCAAGAGCAAATGAAACAGAGGGGGAGGACCCAGCAAAGGAAAAATCAGAAATTCCAGCGAATTGGATACAGGCTTTGGAAGAACTCAAAATGCAATTTAAAACACAATTAAGAGAGGCTGAAGACAATTGGGAAAAGAACTCAAAAACAGATAAGTCATCTGGAAACAGAAAATAGTGTCTTGAAAGCCAAAATCAACCAGCTGGAAAATGAGGCAAAGGAGATGAAAGATGAGGCAAAGCAGATGAAAGGTGAGGTGAAGAAGATGAATGATGACCTCCAAAGAAAATCCGACCAAAAGGAAAAGGATGACCAAAAAACTAAGGTTAAAATCCAGTCTTTAAGAACCAGAATACAACAACTTGAATCGAGCGACGTCACAAGGCAGCAAGACACTATAAAACAAAACCAAAAGAATTAAAAAATTGAGGAAAATATGAAGTATCTCATTCACAAAACAGAAGATTTAGAAAATCGTTCAAGGAGAGACAATTTAAGAATTATTGGCCTATCAGAAGACCATGACAAAAGAAAAAGCCTGGACATTATATTACAGGAAATTATTAAAGAAAACAGCCCCGAAATCCTTGAACAAGAGGGAAAAGTGGCAATTGATAGAATCCACAGATCACCTCCTGTACTTAGTCCCAAACTGACAACACCCAGGAATGTTATATCCAAATTCAAGAACTATCAGACTAAAGAAAAGATATTAAAAGCTGCCAAGAAGAAGTCATTCAGGTACCAAGGAACCACAGTGAGGATAACTCAGGATCTGGCTGCATCCACACTGAAAAAAAGAAAGGCATGGAATATGATATTCCGGAAAGCAAGGGAACTAGGTCTACAACCAAGAATCAACTACCCAGCAAAACTGACTATATTTTTACAGGGGAAAGTATGGTCATCCAACAAAATAGAAGAATTTCGAGAATTTGTAAGGAAAAGACCAGACCTGAACAGAAAATTTGATGTCCAAGCACAGAACGCAAGAGAATCATCAAAAGAAAATTAAAAAATAGGGGAAAAAAGAAAAACAAAAAAAAATTTTTAAGAGACTCAATAAGTTAAAATGATATGTATCCCTATAAGAAAAGAGGTCATTGGTAACTCTTAAAAACTGTTGTTATTAGCTGGGCAGCAAAAAGAAGTATACTTAGAGGGAACAGCAACAAACTGTATAGGATGAAAGGACAAAACATAAATAGGTATATAGATATATGCATGCAAAAATACATATGCATGAGTATGCATATATATATATATATATAACTAGAGCTTAAAATAGGTTAATATTAAAAGAAATGGGGAAAAAACAAATGGGGATAAATTTATATGTCATAAAGAAGCTCATGATGGGAGGGGAGAGAACATCAATACACTGGAAGGGTAAAGAGGTCAGAAACAGGAAATACTCAACTTTTACGTGCTTTGAAAGTGGCTCAAAGAGGGAAAAACAATCCAATCCATTGGGGGGAAAGAATAGATTTGAACCCTATAGGGGAGTAGAAGGGTAACAAACGGTCTGGTGGGGAGGGAAGTAGTACAAGAGAGGGAAGGAGAGGGGGGGTTAATTTTAGAAAGACTACAGGGAAAGGGAAAGGGAAAGAAAGACTACAGGAAGACTACAGGGAAAGGGAAAGGGAAAGAAAGACTACAGGAAGACTACAGGGAAAAAAATACAGGGGGATTAATAGGGAGGGGGGTAGAAAGGGAAGTAAAATATGGATAGGAACAAGGGGGACTGTTCAAAAGCAAACATTGGTGTAGAAGGAAATAGTGAAAGAAGAAAAGGCAGGTAAAGGAGCAGAAATCAAAATGCTGGGAAATACACAACTAGTAATCATAACTCTGAATGTGAATGGAATGAACTCACCCATAATATGCAAGCAAATAGCAGAGTGGACTAGAGTCCAAAACCCTACCATATGCTGTCTACAAGAAACACATATAAGAAAGATAGATACACATAGGGTGAAAGTAAGAGGGTGGAGCCAAATATATTGGGCATCAACTGACAAAAAGAAGGCAGGAGTCACAATCATGATATCCGACAAAGCCAAAGTAAAAATAAATCTAGTTAAAAGAGATAGGGAAGGTAATTACATCCTGATAAAAGGCAGTATAGATAGTGAGGAAATATCTGTACTCAACATGTATGCACCAAACAGCATAGCATCCAAATTTCTAACGGAGAAACTAGAGGAAATCAAGGATGAAATAGATAGAAAAACTATACTAGTGGGAGATCTGAAACTTCCTCTATCTGAACTAGATAAATCAAATCAAAAAATAAATAAGAAAGAGGTAAGAGAAGTGAATGAAATCTTAGAAAAACTAGAGTTAGTAGACATGTGGAGAAAAATAAATAGAGACAAAAAGGAATATACCTTCTTTTCAGCAGCACATGGTACATTTACAAAATTTGACCATGTATTAGGGCATAAAAACTTTGCAAACAAGTGCAAAAGAGCAGAAATAATAAATGCAACTTTCTCAGATCACAATGCAATAAAAATAATAATTAGTAAGGGAACATGGAGAGGTAAATCAAAAATTAATTGGAAATTAAACAATACGATTTTCCAAAACGAGTTAGTTAAAGAACAAATCATAGAAACAATTAATAACTTCATTGAAGAAAATGACAATGATGAGGCATCCTTTCAAAACCTATGGGATGCAGTCAAAGCAGTACTCAGGGGGAAATTTATATCCTTGAGTTCAAATATTAACAAATTAAGAAGGGAAGAGGTCAATGAATTGGGCATGCAAATTAAAAAATTAGAAAGTGAACAAATTAAAAACCCTCAGTTGAAGACTAAATTAGAGATCCTAAAACTCAAAGGAGAAATTAATAAAATTGAAAGTCAAAGAACTATTGATTTAACAAATAAGACTAGAAGCTGGTACTTTGAAAAAACAATAAAATAGACAAAGTACTAGTCAGTCTAATTAAAAAAAGGAAAGAAATAAACCAAATTGACAGTATCCAAGATGAAAAAGGAGACCTCACCTCTAATGAAGAAGAAATTAAGGCAATCATTAAAAACTACTATGTGCAATTATATGGCAACAAATATGGCAATCTAGGTGATATGGATGAATACTTACAAAAATATAAATTGCCTAGACTAAAAGAGGAAGAAATAAATTACCTTAACAACCCCATTTCAGAAAAAGAAATTGAACAAGCCATCAAAGAACTCCCTAAGAAAAAATCCCCAGGTCCAGATGGATTCACAAATGAATTCTATCAAACATTCAAAGAACAACTAATCCCAATATTAAACAAACTATTTGACAGAATAGGCCAAGAAGGAGTTCTACCAAATTCATTCTACAACACAAACATGGTACTGATCCCAAAGCCAGGCAGGTCAAAAACAGAGAAAGAAAACTATAGACCAATCTCCCTAATGAATATAGACACAAAAATCCTAAATAGGATACTAGCAAAAAGACTCCAGCAAGTCATCACAAGGGTCATCCACTATGACCAAGCAGGATTCATACCAGGAATGCAAGGATGGTTCAATATTAGGAAAACCATTCACATAATTGACCATATTAACAAGCAAACTGACAAAAATCACATGATTATCTCAATAGATGCAGAAAAAGCCTTTGATAAAATACAACACCCATTCCTACTGAAAACACTAGAAAGTATAGGAATAGAAGGGCCTTTCCTAAAAATAATAAACAGTATATATCTAAAACCATCAGCAAACATCATTTGCAATGGGGATAAACTAGAAGCCTTTCCAATAAGATCAGGAGTAAAACAAGGAAGCCCATTATCACCTCTATTATTTAACATTGTGCTAGAAACACTAGCAGTAGCAATTAGAGAAGAAAAAGAAATTGAAGGTATTAAAATAGGCAATGAGGAGACCAAGCTATCACTCTTTGCAGATGATATGATGGTTTACTTAAGGAATCCTAGAGAATCAACCAAAAAGTTACTCGAAATAATCAACAACTTTAGCAAAGTTGCAGGATACAAAATAAACCCGCATAAGTCATCAGCATTTCTATATATCTCTAACCCATTTCAGCAGCAAGAATTAGAAAGTGAAATTCCATTCAAATTCACCCTAGACAATACAAAATACTTAGGTATCTATCTGCCGAGACAAACACAGGAACTATATGAACACAACTACAAAACACTTTCCACACAGCTAAAACTAGATCTAAACAATTGGAAAAACATTGATTGCTCATGGGTGGGACGAGCTAACATAATAAAAATGACCATCCTACCCAAATTAATTTATTTATTTAGTGCCATACCCATTGAACTACCAAAAAACTTCTTTACTGAATTAGAAAAAAACATAACTAAGTTCATTTGAAAGAACAAAAGATCAAGGATATCCAGCGAAATCATGAAAAAAATGCAATGGAAGGAGGACTTGTAGTCCCAGATCTCAAACTATACTATAAAACAGTGGTTATCAAAACAATTTGGTACTGGCTAAGAGACAGAAAGGAGGATCAGTGGAATAGACTTGGCGTAAATGATCTCAGAGGGACAGTTTATGACAAACCCAAAGACCCCAGCTTTTGGGACAAAAATCCATTATTTGATAAAAAACTGCTGGGAAAATTGGAGGACAGTGTGGGAGAGATTAGGTTTGGATCAACACCTCACACCCTACACCAAGATAAATTCAGAACAGGTGAATGACTTGAACATAAAGAAGGAAACTATAAGTAAATTAGGTGAATACAGAATAGTATACCTGGTAGACCTTTGGGAAGGGAAAGATTTTAAAACCAAGGAAGACTTAGAAAGAGTCACAAAATGTAAAATAAATAATTTTGACTACATCAAATTACAAAGTTTTTGTACAAACAAAACCAATGTAACTAAAATCAGAAGGGTAGCAACAAATTGGGAAACAATCTTCATAAAAACCTCTGACAAAGGTTTAATTACTCAAATTTACAAAGAGCTAAATCAATTGTACAAAAAATCAAGCCATTCTCCAATTGATAAATGGGCAAGGGACATGAACAGGCAGTACTCAGCCAAAGAAATCAAAACTATTAATAAGCACATGAAAAAGTGTTCTACATCTCTTATAATCAGAGAGATGCAAATCAAAACAACTCTGAGGTATCACCTCACACCTAGCAGATTGGCTAACATAACAGCTATGGAAAGTAATGAATGCTGGAGGGGATGTGGCAAAGTGGGGACACTAATTCATTGCTGGTGGAGTTGTGAATTAATCCAACCATTCTGGAGGGCAATTTGGAACTATGCCCAAAGGGCGATAAAAGACTGTCTGCCCTTTGATCCAGCCATTGCACTACTGGGCTTGTACCCCAAAGAGATAATAAGGAAAAAGACTTGTACAAGAATATTCATAGCTGCACTCTTTGTGGTGGCCAAAAATTGGAAAATGAGGGGTTGCCCTTCAATTGGGGAATGGCTGAACAAATTGTGGTATCTGTTGGTGATGGAATACTATTGTGCTAAAAGGAATAATAAAGTGGAGGAATTCCATGGAGACTGGAACAACCTCCAGGAAGTGATGCAGAGCGAGAGGAGCAGAACCAGGAAAACATTGTACACAGAGACTAATAATACACTGTGGTACAATCGAATGTAATGGACTTCTCCATTAGTGGCAATGCAGTGTCCCTGAACAATCTGCAGGGATCTAAAAAACACTATCCACAAGCAGAAGATAAACTGTGGGAGTAAAAACACCGATGAAAAGCAACTGCTTGACTACAGGGGCTGAGAGGAAATCACTGAGGAGAGACTCTAAATGAACACTCTAATGTAAATACCAACAATATGGAAATGGGTTCGAACCAAGAACACATGTGATACCCAGTGGAATTGCGCACCAACAATGGAAGAGGTGGGGGAGGGGGGAGGAAAAGAAAATGATCTTTGTTTCCAATGAATAATGTTTGGAAATGACCAAATAAAAATTAAAAAAAAATAACTCTGACCTGGACCCCAGACTAAAATTTTGTCATCCTATTGGATTGAGTGCATGGGGGAAGGTATTTCAATGCCATGAAAGATTTCATTCTCTTCCATCCTGAAACCTGAACTGATTTCCTTTCACAGCCTAGTTCAATTTGCTCACCTCATATAGCTCCAGATATTAACCTTAAAAAGTGTTTATCAGTGCTACAGTACAGATTGTTTTTGCCCAGATTTGCCTCCTTAGCAGTTACAGCAGCTAAGGTTTCAATAATATGGCTCCCAGTGACACAGTCAGATATCATCTTTCTTTGGTTCTATTACATCCTTGGGGAGCTTTCTGAACCCCAAGAACCTCAGCACTCATGTTATCCTACTCCTCTGTCACTCACCTTGAACCCAAATGGATGGAGAGACCAAAAACTTTGTTTTATTATTTTTTTTTGTCGTCAAAATTTTTTAAAACCTAGAATCAATGAGCATTTACTATTATACTATCTGGTGCTAAGTGTTATGGATTCTACCCAAAGAAAGATGAGAAACAGTGTGCTCTAAAGGCTTCTAATATATTTCAGGACACAAATTACGAAGCTATGTATGAAATGCTTTGTTTAGATTTAGATTGAGAACTAAAAGGGGTCATTTACTTCAGCCCATTCATTTTATAGGGCAGCTAGGAGATAGAACAGAGGCCTGAAATCAGGAAGATTTATTTTTCTGAGTTCAAATCTGGCCTCAAACACTTTTTGGCTGTGTGACCATGAGCAAGTCACTTAGCCTTGTTTGCCTCAGTTTCCTCTTCTATGAAATAAGCTGGACATGGAAATGGCAAATCACTCCATTATCTTTGCCAAGAAAATCCCAAGGGGCATTGAAAACAATTAAACAACAACAACAAAAATTCACTTTACAGATGAAGAAAGTGTTACATTTTTCAAATTAAGAGACTGAGGGATGAAATCAGGAAACACAAGTGAAGAAAGTTAAAATGTCAAATCATTTCCTCCTTGCAGATAAAATTATTCTTCCCCAGGAGTTCATGTTGGCTTATGGTTGCCTTAGTTTGCTTGTAAGCCCACTAGGAATCATATTTTGTACTGTGTTCTGTATTATATATATATATATATATATTTTTTTTTTTTCATACATGGTACTCAAACTTCTGCCAAACAACATGGTACAGTGAATAGAATGCTAGGGTTAGATTCAGACTCAGAAAGTCCTGGCAAAATAGAGCAATGATCTATAATTGTGGTACAAAGACCTCTGGGGTATCCAAGACCCTTCCAAAGGTGTCTGTCATCAAATCTATTTTCATAATAATAATAAAACATTTTTTCGTATTAAAATGTTGCTTCCCTTTCCAGTTTTTTCTTTGTGTGAGACAATTTTCTGCATATGTTTTCAACCAAAACAAGATATCACAATAGATTGAATACAGAAGCAAATAGGAAAATTAATTTGTCTTCTATTAAGCCAGACACTAAAGATATTTGTAAAAGCAATATAATAATACCACTCTTCTCACTATAATTTGGTTTTGTTTTGGAAAATATAATGATTTTCATTAAAAAAGGTTCTTTATGTTAATATGTAATATATTAATTATTATTTTAAATGAATTAATAAGTATATTTTTAAAATCTTTTGATTTCTAATATGGTAAATGTGAATAGACACAACCCACATAAACAAAAGCTCTTTGGAGAGAGGAGGACCTTAATAATTTTTAAGAATGTAAAGCGATTCTGAGACCAAAAATTTGATATCTGCTGATATAGTGGATAAGACACCAGACTTGGATTCAAGGAGATCTGAATTCGAACTTTTTCCTGGACATGGAAATGGCAAATCACTGTAAAATGAGGGAGATAATAGTTCTTACCTCAAAAGTCTGATGTGAGGCTCAAATCAGATTAGCTATGTAAAGTTCTTTATATATTTCATAAAAATATTAACTATTTTATAATTAGTTAACCTTCCTGTGCCTTAGGCAACTCCTTAGAATTTAGCTGTAAGATACCAGAAAAGTCATTTACTCTTTTGGTCCCCAGTTTCTCCATCTTTTAAATGGGTTTGGGGGGACTGACCCCTTAGGTTCCCTACTAGCTCTAGAGCCTGTGATCTACTAAGATATTGACTGACTGCCCTCTGAATTGATAGAAGGCAATCCCACACTGGGAATTCCCTATTCTGATGAAATTACAGATCATAGATTTAAAAATCCAAGGGACCTTATAGGTTATAGATCCCAATCCCTTCAATTACCAGGTGAGGAAACAACCATGGAGAGGTTAAGTGAATTGCTCAGAGATCTCTTGTGGGTACCTTGATAAAAAGTTATTATGGTTTGAGATTCTGCCATCCTCATACCCAGACTGTATAGGGAGATTTGTAACCCAAAGTGCTATGATAGGGTTGAAATATCATGTCTATTTCTTCCTCTAGAACCAGGGTTCTTTAACTGAGCTCCATCTATAGATTTCAGGGTGTCCATGAATTAGAATACAGCTTTTTAATTAATATTTGCATAGCTGTATTTCAATACAACCAGTTTCCTTTAACAATTCTATGTATTTTAGTTTATGTATTTACAAATATTTCTGCCCACGTTTCTCCCCCAAAGGATTCCATAGACTTTGGCAGCCTGCCATTGGGGTCCATAGAATGCAAAAGATGGACACTGGAGTTCAAAATCACTGCTATCTGGGTGCAGATCTCACAGTCAGCAGGCACCCAAAGCAAAACTGATGCCACAGGTCTTTCTCCCAGGGTGCATCAGTTGCAATTTACAGCCTTACAGAGACTCTAATCAAGTACTATTTTGTTGTTAATTTTAAATTCTCATCTGTGTGTGTGCGCGCCCTGGCGCCTAAAGAAGGGTAGACGTCCACCCACCGGTGAGAAAAGGCGGAAATAATGCCAGAGTGGTCGCTATTATTGGCGAGGTTCTTGCAGGAATGAGCCGGATCACCCAGGCTGTTGCTTCACCAGGATGAGAAGCTTGGGGTGAAATTAAGAAAGCTTCATTTGAAAAGCTCTTCACTAGCTGGCGGCGGGGAGGGGAGGGACTGAACTGGCGGCTCTAATAATTGCCGTCTGCCCTGGGAACTGGCATCAAGGCCGGAGCAGCCACGGCTCCATGCGAGCACAGCCTCTAATTACTGGGAAACCTGTGCAGAGCCTCCATGTTAATCAGTCTCTCAGAGATTTGAGTTTTATATGCTTAGTGCAGATTTATGGCATTTTTCTTTTCCTGTTATTAAAACTGATATTTCACAAGGAAGAAACTATCTCTAGACAACTGTTAAAATGCAAAGTTTCAGTCATAAAAGAAAACGGCAAGATTATTCCAGGAATATTCCACAGAGAATCCCAAACAAGGATGAGAACAACAACATCAAAGGGAGGGGGGAGAGAAAGAACAGAACGGGGGAGGGTTTTAAAGAGGGGACGGGAAAGGGGGGAGGGGAATTCACAAATTAAAAAAAAGGCACTGACTTCAAAATATTAACAAAAGACTCAACAGTTGGCCCACAGAATCAAGAGGTTACGGTATAATTAATTTAAGTGCTTGTTACAATTATGGAAATAAACATTCTGCTCATGAATGAGAGCGGAATTATACATCGTCATGAAAGCAGCAAACTAATTGGAGTGCTTGGATTAACAGAGCAAAAGCCAAATGGCCTATTTAACCAATGCCACAGGACTTGCTCTCTTACCCAGGAATTGCAAATCCGGGTTAATGAGTGAGAAGAGTCAGCTTCTAAGTAAATGCATCCTCATTCCAAGAACCACACACTATTTGTTATGCTTTCCTAGAGTATATGCACATCACATTAGTTCAGACTGAATACTTAAGCTGTTGAGATATGTACCATTGGACCCCTGGGCTGTCCATAGTTAAGTTCCAGAGGACACTCTGAGACTGTCTGGAGACAGTTCTATTGGATGATGTGATGGGGCTATCCAGAAATTGGGTTCTATTGGACACTAGAACTGCCCAGAGCTAGGTTCTCTTCAATAGTGCAGATGATAAGAGTTAGTTTTAGTGAACAATGGTCCTGTTCAGAGATAGATTCTTTTGGACACTAGGACTGTCCAGGACTTGATTATTTTGGTTACTGGGATTATCCAGAACTAGTTATCATTGGACAGCTCTGCTGTACAGAAACTAGGTTCCATTAGATAGTAGACAGGTCTAGGTTCTGTTGGACAATGGTGCTGACAAGAACTAGTTCCCCATGGATAATGGTGCTGTTTGGAGCTGAATTCTTTTGGACACTGGGGTTATCCAGAATTAGTTCTCTTTGAACAGCAGATCTATCCAGAACTAGGTTCTAATGGATATTGGGACTATCCAGAGCTAGTTCCCATTGGACAAAGGGTCACTCCAGAACTAAGTTCCACTGGATACTGGGGCTATCTAGACCTGTACTTTGTTGAATACTAGAGCTGTCTAGACCTTGTTTCTGTGCAATAATGAGCCTACCAAGATATGTATTATTGATTAATCTATAGCTAAATATTTCAAAGCAGTTATAGATATTTGTATATATAACTGGAACATAATAAGGCAGTATAGGGTGGTAGATAGGGAGCAGGGAGAGTAGTCAGGAAGACTTAGATTCAGAATCAAAATAACAATATTCAGCTCATACCTCTTGGGGTTAATGTGAATATCAAATGAACTAAGATTGTGGGCCAATAGAAAAAATGCTGGATTGAGAGTCAGAAGATCAGGGTTCAAATTCCACCTCTGATACTATGTAATCCTCAAGAGGTTACTTAAAATCTATGTGCTTTGGTTTACTTACTAGGGGTTACTTTGGTCCTACAGACTTTTAAAAACATACTTTAAAAAAAAAAAGAAGTGATAAGAGCCCAAACTATAGTGGAAACTATGTGAGCAGAGAGAAGGGACAACCAAAGATGGCAGATGTTGCATAGAAAAAAAGGATAAACATGTGGCTACAGAATGGGTAATTGGGGAGGAGAGTGAGAAATCAAGGATAAAACTGAGAATATGAACCTGAGAAAGGTTCACAGAACTAGTGAGTGTCTTAAGCCAGATTTGAACTTGGGAAGATGAGTCTTTCTGACTCAGTCCTGGGTACTCTATTCACTGCACTACCTAGGTGCCCTAAATAGTATTTGTTATTGTTGCCCAGTCATTTCAGTTGTGTCCAACTTTGTAACTCCATTTAGGGTTTTATTGGCAAAGATATTGGAGTGATTTGTTATTTCCTTTTACAAATGAGGAAAATGAGACAAGTAGAATTAACTGACTTACCCAGACTCATATACTTTGTGTCTGAAGCTAGATTTGAACTGATGAAAATCAGTCTTCCTGATTCCAAGTCCAGTGTTCTATCCATTGTGCCACCTAACTGCCCCCATAAAGGCTTGACACCTACCAAACATAGAGCAAGGTATGACTTGATGACTAGAATACTTTATCAGACATTCACTATCAGGCTTTCATAGACTGACAGACCACAAAGTCCCATACTTCAACAATAAAGCTTAAAATGGGTTCTAAATATGCTCAGCCAATAAACTATCCTTAAACTGGACTATCATCACAGACTAAACTGTAATCCACCATTATCTGGACTTAACATTGATCCATAAAATCTTAAGAACAATATTTTTAATATAAAGCATCTATCATACCGAATACTCATAATCTCCAAGTTAGATGGAATAAAAACATTTCAAAATATTGAGACTTGGCAGATGAGGTGGGACGACATCCCTGTTTTCCTGCTTGCTCCTGGAATTTTGCCAAGAATGTTTTCTGTGAGCCAACAGAGTTTGAGGTTACATCCTAATGCTTTCATTCCCCTACAAAAAGCAGAAACGTATCCTTTTTAGCTATAGTCAGTAGTAACTTATATATATATATATAATGATTTCAGGGCAACAACCTGTCCCAAGACTATCTATCCCAACATTTAGTACAGTGTGTAGCACAATGTAGGTGATTCACAAATATTTATTGACTGTTTCTGACTCTTACCTTGAAATAAGATGAGGTCAAGATAATGAAGAAGAAAAATAATAATAATAATATTTAATTTACATAGTGCTTTGTAAAGTTACAAATTAGAATGTAATTCCTTTTAGGATTAATTATATGCATGAAGAGGTTTATTACTTCAATTGAATTCAGCAAGTATTTATGAATCACCTGCTGTATACCAGGCACTGTACTAGAGTCTGAGGATAGAGAAACAAAAATAAACTACACTTTGCCCTCCAGAGGATTGCAGTGTGTGTGTGTGTGTGTGTGTGTGTGTGTGTGTGTGTGTGTGTGTGAATACAAGGGATACAAGTTCACAGATAAGTAAACATAAAGCAGTATCAAGAAAGAGAGAACACCAACACCTGGAGGGCTCAGAAAAGGCCTCCTGTAGGAAGTGGTGCCTGAGCTGAGCCTTGGAGGCAGCTGGGGATTCTACTTCAATACTGAGGGTGCTAAATAAAATAATAGTCTGAGCACAGTAGATTTATAAACTAGCAACTCATCTGTTACATGTTTTATATTCTGAGTATTTCCACTCAGTCTTCATGTTTCTTCCATGTATTTGCGCTTTTATTTCCATTGTCTAGTAATTTAGATATTTTTATTTTAGATTATTTTTGCCTGTGTTGGATATTCTTCTCTAGAGTCCCCGGGGTCTTGTATCTGGTTTTAAACTTCTTCTTATTCTTCTCTCTTTCGCCTTATTTCTCTTTCTTGCTTGTGGTTTTTTTTCTTCCTTTATCAGATGTCGTCTATTGTGCCTGTGTATTTTACCCATGGGTGCTTCAATTATGTATGAATGTGATCTGCTTCACAGTAGCTGGTTTCAATTTTCGGTCTAAATAACTCTGTACAAGAATGAAAGTAACCTGCATTTGACTTCAGAAACACTTGCCATGATCGGGTGTTTAGTTGTCTTGTGTTTGATTGATAACTGATTTTAGGTGGGATCATTATTTGTTTTCCATGAGATCAACAAGGTTAAAGTCAGTTTCAATTGTCATTTTCTCCATATTAAAGTGAATGCTTGATGGCTCTTCAAGATTCTCTTCTCTTCTTTTCTCTTTCTCTTCATTTCATTTCCCTTAATTCTATCTACCAGGTTGTTCTCTTCATCCTTCAAAATGTAGGGACATTTGAATATCTATCTATCAATCCATCTATCTATCTATCTATCTATCTATCTATCTATCTATCTATCTGTCTGTCTGTCTGTCTGTCTGTCTGTCTGTCTGTCTGTATCTATCCATCCTTATCTGTATATATAAATATATATACATATATATGTATATACACACATACATATGTGTATATGTTTGGGGTATACATATATGCATGTATATATGTGTATGTGTATATACACACATGTGCTTATATATATATATATATATACATATATATATATTCCAAGGGGAGACATATACTTTACAATGAGTTCCCTTTGGATTTCCTCATGTATCAATTGACATCTAGCATCTGAGGTCCAATACTTCTTGTTGATAGGATAAAACACACATTTTCAGCTTAGCATGTAAGGCTTTCCATAATTTGGGCTTCCCCCTCCCTTTCAGTACTATTTTGCATGCCTTACCTTCTGAATGGGATACTAGTCAGTCCCCAAGCTCAAAATTCCATCTCCTATCTCCATTTATTCATTGAACTCCCTCCTTAATTCATTGGCATATAAAGGCCTTCACAACTTGACCTTAACCATGCTTCTTTCCAGGTTGATTTGACATTTCTGTGCTCCCCATTCCCTCACTTTCACCTTTGAAAACCCTCAGCTTCTTTCAAATATTAGTTCCAGTACTAGCCCCTACAAGACAACCCCCTAGTTGTTAGAATTTCTTCTAACCCTGATTACTTTCTGGGCTGTGACAGAGAACACACGCTTTTCTATCCTTTTTATATGTATAAATAAATATATATATATATATATATATATATATATATGTGTGTGTGTGTGTGTGTGTGTGTGTGTTTGTGTGTGTGTGAGTGTGTGTGTGTGTATATAGTGTGTGTGTGCTCATTCATTTATTCCAGAATCCCTATGTGTATAGGCTTCCTATGTTAGTATTCAAATTCTTTTAGAGTAGGGACCATCTTGCTTGTTTTTATTTGTATCTAGCACTTAGCAGAGTGCCTGGAACAGAAAAAGTTCTTAATAACTGTTCCATATATCCTCATCTATTCTCTAGGAACTTATATCCTGGTGAAGAGAATATATACATAATTAGGTAAATACAAAAAAAATACAAAATCATTTCAGAGGGATAGAGGAAACACTAACAACTAGGGAAATGAAGAAAAGTCGCATGTAGGTGGTGATATACCATTTGGACTTTGGAGGGATTTCGAGAGTCTAAGGTACAGGGATGAGGAAGGAGAGCATCCCATGCATGGATGAAATCAATGCAAAGTAATGGAAAATGAGATATAGAGCATCACCGAAAGCAAGAAAAAGGGAGAGGGGAGAGAGTATGTGATGGAGAGTAATGTAAAATAAACCTGGATAGGTAGGCTGGAGTCAAATTTTGAAGGGCTTTAAATGCCAAAAAGAGGAGTTCATATTTCATCTTAAAAGCATTTGCAGGGGGTGGGGTGGGGGTCACTGAAGCTTCTTGATCCGGGAAGTGGCATGATCATACCTTGCTTTAAGAATATCAGTTCAAGAGCTTTGTAGATTTTAGGATGCAGAGGTTGAAAACAAGGTTATCAATGAGGACGCTAGTACAATAGTGCAGATGAGAGGTGTTGAAGGACTGAACCAAGATGGCAACAGAGAAGGGAGTGAAGAAAAGACATGTTGTAGAAGGATGGTGAAGTTTCTGTATCTATTACTTTAAGTATCCCAATTTACTAACTCATGCCCTATAACATTTGCTATTCCAGAAATGGCTTGAATCTGCCAGGTATGCTACTCACACATGAACTTATTACATTTTTGAGATGCTCATTTTATTTATCTCATATCTAATTTCTATAGGATTTAATTCTACTATGTTTATCTTCATGCTACATAGATGTATTTCTCTTGCCATTAGGTTAAAGAATTAGAAATGTGCCAAAGACCTAATCACAGGAAAGTATGAGCTGATCTAACTATTTCAGTATGAATATGATTTTTAAAGGTTGTTTATGGAGTATCCCTATAGTGCCACCTTAGACAGGGAGACCAATGCTTTTCACATTAACAGAAAATGATGGGTATAGGTGGCTTCTCATTTGCTCAGAGTTTGGTCTCAGTCAGGGATGTGGTGAATGGAATTCTGAAGTGGCATCCTAAGTCCATCAGCATGAGAGCTGCCAGCAACATAAACATATCCCCGTTTGAGTGAGAACACTAAAGTACTGGTGTCCCTTTTTTGTTCAATGTGGCAAGGAGATGGATAATAGATGTGAAGATTTGTACTCTTCCTGTAAACAATCAGAAGAGAGGAGAGAGGGGGAGGAGAGAGAGAAAGAGAGAGAACGAGAGAGAACGAGAGAGAGAGAGAGAGAGAGAGAGAGAGAGAGAGAGAGATTTACATATATTTATATATACACACAAATATATATTCACATATAATATGTATTTATGTTTCTGTTCCAATCTCCATTTGAATACCCATTCAGTTGTTCCAAATAGCCCTCTCCAAACACTAGAATGTAGGTCCAAATCCAACCCCAGGTAACCTATTGATAGATTAACAAGACCACCCCTCCAACTTCCCTTCTTCCACTGTAAAAAAAAAATCATCCTAGAAATTAGGAAGGAAAAAGCATGAACAAACTTGACTTCCCCTCAGTCAATCGCTTTTCTATTTTAAATGTGTCTGAGATCATTCTGATGTGGTCAACAGTTTCTTTTTAGAACAAATTTCTCAAAGACATATTACCAAATGTTAATATGTAATGTGTCTGGAAGTCTCTCTAATGGAGAAAGAGATATAAATGAGCAGTTTTAGAAAATACTTCTCTAAAGACGAAAAGAAATAAATGACTTAGGGAGTTAGAACAAAAACTACCACTCCCTCTAGGGAGTTATTTTTCTTTTTCTCCCTTTCCCCCCCTACTCACAACCTGCTCAAACATACAGCTTGGGTTTAAGATATATCATTACTGGTTAAACAATGCTTAATGAAATATACAGACCTATGTGATCTTAAATGGATAATTCATGTGCAGTTTTATTATCTCTCCAGGTTTAATTAAATATTTGCCTTTTGGCTAATCAGTAACAATTAATAAAAGTAGATTCTATCTAGGCCATTTCTCAGGAATGTTGAAATGGCCTCCATTTGAATCTTTGCATCTTCTTTATGAATGACAAAGAAAAGAACACAATGTTATAAAATATAATTGACATGCGTATGCCAGGTCCAAATGAGCACTGGATGGGGCAAGAATAATAGAGTGAATTTTTTCTAAAAAGGCTATGGTTTGAAATGATAGTAGTTACAATCAATATTATTTCAATGAAGTCTATTATAATATTCTGTTCTTGCATTGAACCCTGTCCTAGGGCTAAGTTGTAAACTAGTTAGGGGCAATAAGGACTTTCTCCTAGGGCTCCAAAATTTAAGGGCTGCTGACACAATTCTTTAGTAGTATAGAGAGTCCTGATTGTAATGTCTCATTAGCACGAATAATTAGTTTGGGTGTGAAAAATTGTTTACTGTCAGATTCAGTTAATTTGTTAATTTTACTGAAATGCTTTTTTTTCTCTTTCTCTTGTAATAAGTCTTTTGTAACAGAAAGGGGGAGATATAGATGATATAAAAACAAGATGTCAATAAAAAGTAAAATAATGTAGAATTGCCTGAAATTCTTTTCTAAATAAAAAGCACTTGGGTAAAAGAGAAAGCTACTGAAAGGTCTTTCTTTCCTCCAGGGACTCACCCAAGATCAACCCCTCCCTGGACTAGCCTTTCTCTGTTCAAGCACCATCACAACCTTTCCAACAATGTTCTCCAAGTGGCTAGGACTCTCCATCTTCCTTTTGTGTGGTATTATCCTAGTTTTTCTCCTACCCTAAATGAATTTGTCCTAAAATTTGTTTATTTTATGGGGTTTAACCATATTTTGGGACATATTTTCCAGGTGCCAAGGTTGCTACTTATGAGTCTGATCTACCTAACTATAAAATGGAAATAAGCATATTTTACTGGTTACACGGGAAAAGAGACTTTTGGAAAAGTCAATGCTCTTCTCTACATCTCACTTTCCCTGTTTGTAAAGTAAGGGAGCTCCCTCCCAGTTCTAAAACTCCATAATTCTGTGAATAATAGTGAAGCCTTTATTCTAGGTCTTTTTTACTCTTCCTGATAGAAGGGAAGGAATACATACTTGAATGTTGACTTCTGCCAAGTATTAGCTATAGGACCAGTCACTTAATATTTTAGAGCCTTGGTTTTACCACCTTTAAAATGGGAGTAGTAAAATTTCAGGGTAGAGGCCACCTGGGATTATTGAGATAATGTATATAAAATATTATGATGAGGTAATATATGAAAAAGTGTCATGTGAACTATAAATTTCTATGCAATCAAAAATTACTATTATTTTATGTTCTCACATGCTACCAAAAATATGCACATATCTATTTAGCTTTCATTTTGTGATACCTTTGGGAGTTAAGAAGGGATGTTTAACTCAAAGCATGAGGAAGAGAGAATGCCATTTTGCTTGATAAATATCTATGAAGTAAAAAATCCATTTTTTAAAAATATTCTGAACTTGACAAACAAGCACTTTCACATATTAAGAACCAAAACAGAGAACTGCACTTGGACACCATGACTCTCTGCCATGTACTTTGTCATTTGTTTAAGCATATAGGTTACAAAACTATCCCACTTGTCTATTTTTCTCTTAATGTTTTCTGTTTCTCCTCTTACCTTTTAAAATATTTCAGTGATGCTCTTAGCCCTTTTTCTTTTTTTTTATTTCATTATCTCTTTATTCTTCCCTCTCCCTACCCCCACTGCCAAAAGACCATCCTTTGTAACAGGTAAGTGTAGTGAAACCAAGCAAATCCTCCCACTAGCCCTGTAAAAAAATTGGGTTTCATCCTCAGTCCTTTGGAGTTATGACGTTGTTACTGTATAGCTCTTAAACCTTTCAGTGTTGCTTTTTCTTACAATGTGTTTCTGATACTATGTTACTCTCCTGGTTATGCTCACTTCACTCTGCATGCATCCATACTAGTCTTCCCAGGGATCTGGAAGATTATCTAGTCTCATCACTTTATTTTATATATGAAGAAACTGAGGCCCAGAGACATTAAATAAATTACCTAAAGTCACACAGGTAGCAAATAACAATAGCTGACATATATGCAGTGCTTATTATATGCCAGGCACTGCATGAATCCCTTTACAAATTTTATCTCAATTAATCTTCACAATGACTCTAGGACAAAGGTGCTATTATCCCCATTTTATAGATGGAGATACTGATATGTCCAGGGTCACATAGAAACTAAGTGAATGAGAGTGGACTTGAACTCAATTCTTCCTGACTCCAGGCTTGGTAGAGTCTCACTTCTAACTATCTTTAGTAAATAATAGATCAAGTATTCAAACATAGATCCTTTGAGTCCAAATCTTGAGTTTTTGCTGCAACAAAAGCCTGTGTTAAATTATGCCCAAAGGGCTTTAAAAGAATGTATGCCCTTTGATCCAGAAATACTACTACTAGGTTTGTATTCCAAAGAGATAAAAAAAAAACTTGGAAAGGACCTATTTATACAAAATTTACAACTGTGTTTTTTGTGGTGGCAAAAAATGAGGGGACATCCCTTGACTGGAGAATGGCTGAACAAATCATGATGTATGATGGTGGTGGAATACTGTTGTGCTATAAAGGATGATGAATTGATTGATTTCTATAAGAACTGGAAAGACTTCCATAAACTGATGTAGAGTGAAATAAGCAGAACCAGGAGAATATTGTACTCAGTAACCAAAACATTGTGGGACAATCAAGTGTAATTGACTTTGTTACTAATAGCAATGGAATGATCCAGGACAATTCTGAGAGACTTATGAGAAAGAACGCTATCCACATCCAGAGAAAGAACTGTGGCAGTAGAAAAGAAGAAGAAAACATATGATTTTTCACTTGTTAATATGAGTATATGATTTGGGGTTTTGGTTATAAAAGATTACTCTTATTACAAAAATGAATAATATGGAAATAGAATTTCAGTGATTATATATACATATGTATATATATAACTGAGTGGGGGAAAAAAGGACTGGGTTTGTCTCTCTGAAAAATAAATAGCCAATGAAGTAGGAAATCATTATTAACAATGGAAATTCCATAATATTTATATATATATATATGAAATAAGCGAATGTTTGGCAGATGCAATGAAGAACCCAGAGTAACCACTATGTGGAAAACTCAATTTGGCAATTATTTAAACTGCTATATGCTTTTGGAAAAAGAACTTTAAAAATAATTGTCTGCTATTACAATATAAGCTCTATTAGAGAAGTTTTTTTTTTCCTTCTTCCATTTTTGCCTTTGTATTCTCAGTATCTAGCACTGTACCTGGCTCATAATAAGTATTTCATAAATATGTGTTTAATTGAATTGAATGGGTACTATCTTCTTTATTCATAGGGTTTAAATTAATTTTAGCTTCATCTAGCAGTCAGAGAAGTGATGTGAAGAAAGAGTCCTCAGGGAGCTGAGGGGAGCACTTAATTCTATCACAGCTTCTTGTCTTTGTGGACAAGCAATATTTTATCCTGTTTTTTCTAGGATAATATGGAACCATACTATATAGCCTTGATGTTGTGATTGGGTGGTTTTGACATCAAAATTAAGTTACACAGTAAAATAGAGCTGCCTTAGATTATGAGAACTTCCTCAAATTTGCATTGCCAGGACCCATTTCACAGAAATTCTTTGAGTCTTCACTAATGATGAGGGGTTTTGATTCTTTGTTCAATAAAGCTGGTCGAAAGCTACTACAGGCAGCTTTCAATTATACAGGGCCTGATCATTCACTTTGCAGATGCCCTAGGCCTTTTGGTTTGCCTCTGCTCTCCTACCAGCTTGTTATTTCTTAAATGTTTGACTAGTCATTAGTAACTCAGCCTTGGGAAAATGAAGAGTTGAAACTCATATCCATCAATGATGTTATTTATTATCTTTCTAGTTCTATGAGAAAGAAATTTGAAAGTATCCATTTTAACAAAGACTTTGGAATAATAGAATATTGAGTTTGAAGTCATGAAAAAGTAATTTGACCATATTCCTATCAGACATCTTTCCCAAAAACATGTCACTTCTAGAACATCCCTGTCCTAATTGATGAGTACCCCAAATGACCTATTATGTCTAGGGAAAATCCAGAAATGCTTCACTTTACCTTGGGATATCATTTAATTAGTCACTTGGTTCTTATCTAAGTACCTCCCTTTTCTAGTGCTAGAACTATAATGAAATCAATCCTGTCATTGTTCCTGTGTCAGTCTACTCTCAATGGTTTCCACACAACATCCTAGCAACTTTCTAAATCAAAGTATTTCTCCTGGGTCACTACTGGTTTATATGTGTTGTCTTCCTCACTTCAAATTTAAGTTACTTGAACAAAAGAATTATCTTCACCTTTATATTTGTGTCCCAGAGCTTAGCAGAGTGCTTGACACACAGTAAATGTGGCACATCACTTATTTTTTTTTATTCATTAATTCATTTATGTAAAGGCAAAATCAAAGCAGAACAAAACAAAACAAAACCTCAAAAGTTTTGCATAAATAATGACATTCACTGTCCCAGAGCAATACTGAATGCATCATTCCCTCAAGGTTCAAGTAATTGTCCCTCAGGCTTGAAAAATTATTTCCTGAATACCTTTGGCTCAAGCTTATTATTGTCTCCCCCAGTTAGCCACCAATCAATAGTATCTCACTTCCATTTAACTAATGAACATCAATTAGATTTGATAAAAATGTTATTAAATGAGTATAATTCATGGAATATAATATCCAAAAGGCAAAAGATATAAATCTACAACCAAGAATACCCCCCCCAAACAAACCATTATAATTTTTCAAGGGAAAAAAAGTGTATCTTTGATGAAATAAAGAACTTCCAAGCATTTCTGGTTTAAAGGTTGAAGCTGAATAGGAACTTTGAAATATAAATTCAAGAGTCAAGAGAAATGCAAAAAAGGTAAATACAAATAATTAATCAGAAGAAATTTTCTAAGCAAAAAACTATGTATATGGGAGAATGGGAGATGGTATAAATGTTTTGTTTTGTTTTGTTTTTTCCCCAGAAACTCTGTCATCAGGAGTCACAGAGAAATTCACCTAACCAAAGGAGACATACAACTTAGGATCCATTTTTTGGTTTTTTTTTTGAAAGAAGGAAGGAGTGGAGGATAAAAGATATGCCAGAGAGGAAAGGAAGAAGAATGAGAAGCTTATTATCTCACATAATTGTAGTACACATGTAGAGTCCATACCAACATGAAAGAGTAGAAGAATAGATATCACTTGAACTTGATTTTCATCTGAATTGGTCAGAAGAGCACAGAACATGAATATAAACACACAGAGTTGGGTGTAAAAATATATCCTAATCAATAAGTGTATGGGAAGAAACTGGATGAAGAAAAAAGGAGGGAGAGAAAAGTAGATTTAGAGGGGATTACAAAGAGGGAGAAGAAAGGAAGGAAGGAAGGAAGGAAGGAAGGAAGGAAGGAAGGAAGGAAGGAAGGAAGGAAGGAAGGAAGGAAGGAAGGAAGGAAGGAAGGAAGAGAAGAAAAGAGAAAGAAACATTTTTTATTAATGTTGGGTTAGGGAGCAAAGGGAAGAAAATGTCTGAGAGAATAGGATGGAGGACAATACATGATTAATTGTTATCACTGTAAAATGTGAATGGAATTAACTTAGTCATAAAACAAAAGAGGATAACAGTAGGTTCAAAAGCAGAATCCAACAATATATTATTTATAAGAAAAAAATAAAACAGAATCTCACAGACTTAAAAGAAAGGATTACAGTAAAATCTATTTTACATCATCTGAAATTTAAGAAAAAGCAGAGATAATAAATATGATCACAAAAAAGGCAATAGAAAAAGAGATAAAGAAGGAAGTCACAATTCACTAAAAGGTATTATAGACAATGAATTAATTTTAATCAATCAATAAAAAATATTAAGTGGCTTCTATGTGTTAGGCACCATGGGAAACTCTACAGGTAAAAAAAGAGCAAAAGACAGTCTCTACCCAGAAGTATTTTACAATCTAAAAAGGGGACAACATGCAAACAAACAAAAATAAAATTCAAAACAAGCTACATACAGGATAAATAGGAAATAATAGTGGGAAGGCCATGGGACTAAGAGACATTGAGGAAAACTTTCTTGTTGAAGATAGAATTTCCAATATTTAACATATATGCACCAAATGGCACAGCATCTAAATACTTAAAGGAAAAGCTAAATGAGTTACAGGGAGAAATAAGCAATAAAACTATATAGTGCGAGAATTAAATATATTCCACTCAAAGCTAGGAAAAAAAAAACTCAATTGAAAAAATCTTCAAAAAGTAAGTTAGAGACCTGAGTAGAATTTTTTAAAAGTTATACATAAGTTTGATGATTAATGAATGAGGAGGAAAATGGATTGTCTATTTCTCAGCAGCT
This sequence comes from Monodelphis domestica, assembly GCF_027887165.1. Classification (NCBI taxonomy): domain Eukaryota; kingdom Metazoa; phylum Chordata; class Mammalia; order Didelphimorphia; family Didelphidae; genus Monodelphis; species Monodelphis domestica. The sequence goes on along the minus strand of NC_077232.1, from coordinate 180,686,145 downwards.
TATCATGCCATTTTTTAAAAAATCAACAATATAATGGGGTTTATAAACCTCACAACTTCAGAAAAGCAAAAATATTAAACAGATTTTATTGATCACACTGTAATATTAGTTATATTAAATAAAAGGCTACAGAGAAAATATTAAAAATCAATTGAAGACTAAATAACTTGAATCTAAAGAATCTGTGGGCCAAATAGCAAATCATAATAATAATAGATAATTTAATTAAAGACAATAACAAAAATAAGATAGCATACCAAAATTTTGGGGATGCAGTCAAAGCAATCCTTTGGTGAAAATATCTCTAAACACTTTCATTATCAAACAAGAAAAGAACAGATCAGCAAATTGCATGTACAACTTATAATATCAATGAATTTTTAAAACTCAATGAAGTACCTAATAGAAATCCTGAAAATCTAAGATGAGATTAACAGAATCATAATGGGGGGAGGACATTTTGCATTAACAAATAAAGTGAGGAGCTATTTTTAAAAACCCAATATAATAGATAAATCAGTAACAATGTCAAGTCATTCAAGAAGCATTCTAAGGGCCTACTATGGGCAAACCACTAAAGATACAAAATCTCTGAGAGCTCACATTCTAATATGGAAACACAATTACATCAAAACAAACTCCATGCAGGATAAATGGAGGATAATGAATGAAAGGAGGGCACTAGGGTTAAGGGAGATTACAAAAGGCTGCTGATAGAAGGTGAGAGTATAGTTGGGATTTGAAGAAAGCTAGAGAAGCCAGGAGGCAGAGATAAGGAGGGGGGAAAATTCCAAGTATAGGAAGTCAGGAAAAACACTCTGAGATGATATAAAGAATGTCTATGTGAAGAAGAGCCACTGGATTTAATTGACTGGAGGATAGAGGTGACATGACCAAGACCTGCACTTTATGGAGAAGTGGAATATATAAGACATGTTTTAAAGGGAAACTCAACAAGACTTTGCAACAGATTGAATATGAAGGATGAGGACAGTGAGAGCCAGGAGTCGAAGATGACACCTACATTTTTAAACCTAAATGACTGGAAAGATTGTGATATTCAGAGCAGTAACAGAGAAGCACAGAAGACAAGGGTGTTGGAAAGAAAGATAATAAATATAGTTTTGGACATAGTGAACTTCAGATGTCCATCTTGTTTGAGGTGTTCAATAAGCAGTTGGACTTGTCAGACTTTTGTCAAGAGAGATTTTAGGACTAAAAATGCAAATATGAAAATGATTAGCATAGAGAATTGACTAAAATGAAAAAATATGAATATTAGATTATCAGCATCAGAAAATAAAGGGGGAAATTCACAACAAATGTAGCATAAATAAAGGATATTATTAGAAACTATTTTTCCCAAATATATACCAAGAAAACTCGCAATTTAAATGAAATGTTTCTCAGAAATCTCAGGAAAAAATAAATTAAATAAGTCATAAATGAACTCATTAATGGGAAGAAACAGGACAAAATGCATTTGTAGTTGAATTCCATCAAGCATTCAAAGAACCATTAATTGTAACGTTTTACAAAGTATTTGCAAAATTATTAAAAGAAAACATCCCACCAAATTCTTTCTTTCACATAAATATGGTCTTGATATTTAACCCCAGAGGACTAAAAACAGAAAAAAGGAAATTATAGATCAATATCTCTTTTTTATTAAATAAAATGTTATCAAAGAGAATACAGAAGCATGTAACAAATATTATATGCAATGACCAGGATTGCAATTTTGTTTAATATTAAGAAAAACTATAAATATAATCATCTATATTAAAAACAAGAATACAAATTTTGTGATATGAATAGATGGAGAAAAATATTTTGACAAAATATAATACCTATTTCTGTTTTGAAAAAGTATAAAACCTAGTGATAAATGGGCCTTTCCTTAACACTGTAAATAGTTTCTAACTAAAATAAAATGCCAGCATCATATGCAAAAGAGATAACCAAGAATTCTTTCCAATAAGATGATAGATGAAGCAAGGATGTCAATTGTCACTTCTGTTTGATAGTTATAGAAATTCTAGAAATAATAATTAAACAAAGAAACAAAATTGAAGGAACAACCATAGCTAAAAAATAAACAAAATTATTACTTTTTGTAGAGACTCATAGTCAAATAAAATTAGTTAAAATAATTAATTGAAACAATAACTTTAGCAGAGTCACAGGATTGTAAATAAACCCCTTTCTTTATAACACCAATAAAATCAATAATGAAAGATAGTAAGAAAATCCAACTTAAAATAAATGAAAAATAAAATTATTGCAAAATATGTAAAATACTTCAGAATCTATCTACCAAGATATACACAATTTCCAAATAAATAAAACAAAACACTATTTAAAGATAGAAGGGTAGAGCTATGTAATTGGGAAAATGCTCATTGTTTTTGGGCAGGCCAATGACAAAAGTAATTTACTAAATCAGTACTACACCAATTAAACTATCAAAGGACTATTTGATAACTAGAAAAAATAACAATGAAATTCATCTGGAGGCACAAGAAGTCAAGAATTTTAAGTGAAATTATTTTTTTTAAAGTGAGGAAGTAGTTTCAGACCTTCAGATTTTTGAAATACAAAGCAGACTCTCAAGATATTTGGCATTAGTTAAAAAGTAGAGAGACCATTGAGAGCCAGCCCTAGAGACGGGAGGTCCTAGGTTCAAATCTGGCTTCAGCCACTTCCCAGCTGTGTGACCCTGGGCAAGTCACTTGACCCCCATTGCCTAGCCCTTACCACTCTTCTGCCTTGGAGCCAATACCCAGTATTGACTCCAAGACAGAAGGTAAGGGTTTAAAAAAAAAAAAAGTAGAGAGACCCATTAGTAGAATAGATGAAAGAAGCAAATGAGCTTAATAGTTTTGTGTTTGAGAAACTCCAAGGACCCAGCTATTAGGGCAAATACTACTTGATTTAAAAAAAAAAAAACTACTAGGAAAACTGAACAGCAATCATATAGAAATTAGTTTTTAGATCAATACCCACCCAACACCTTATGCCAGGATAAGCTCCATTACCTTGATATAAAAGGTCACATCATAAACAAATTAGAGAAAGAAAAATGGTATTGTCTGTCCTTTCTTTCCCTCCTTCCTTTCTTCTTTTTCCTTCCCTATCTCTTTCCTTCCCCCCCCCCCTTCCTTCCTGCCTTTCTTCTTTCTGTTATTCAATCCTTCCTACCTTCCTATTAGGTGGGGAGAGGTAAAAGGGAAAAAAAAAGATTGATCATTTTTTTAAAAGAGAGAATGAACAAAAGGAAGACCAGAAAGAATCAGAGATAAGTAGGTCAGTTTTGAAAGTTACACGTTTGAATTTGTCATATACTTTAAAAAGAAAAACATACTATGTACAATAGAGAATCACAGTTTCATATAAACTCATTTTCTATTAATGAGAATGCCCATTTTGTTTGATATTTAAGTTCAGGATAAAAAAATAGAAATGAACAAATTTTCCTAGCTCTTTACCATATGTCAGTGAGAGATGAGAGGGAACTGCAAGTGAGTTGAGAAGATGTAGAACATGCAAACATGAGTCATTTTTCATCATAAGATTTCAGGTGATAGATCGAACTTACCTTGCACTTAAGTCATATGGAAACCTGATTCTACTGATATTCTAGTTATATTATCATGAGATTTTAAGAGTTTTCCCGCTCAATAATCAAATGTAAGTTCCTCTCTTGCTTTTTTTTTTTTCCTTCTCATACCCTCAAAGCCATAACTTGGGATGAGTGATTGATGCTTTGCAGCTAGGGCAACAACATTCAGAAGGCACATAGCATTGATTCTATAGTAACTAATTTCTCCTACTCTTCAATTGAATTTCAATTTTTTATTTATATTATTTTTACATTATGAAATCCAAAGTTGATTTGAAAGAACTTTTAAGCTGATTACCCTAAGCCAACTGCTACTCTAGATGCCAAAACTGCTACTTTCAGGATTTATAGAACTCCAAGTCTCTGTGTCCTTTCTTCATTCCATTGCTGAAAAACCATATTGAAATTTCATATGTGCACATACAAGTGGTATGTATTATAAAATAATTAAATATAATAAATTAAATTTTACACATATGTTCATCCACCCATAGCTACATGTATTTGTATTTATAATGATGTTATAGAAGTTACTGCTTGATTTTAGGAATTTACTTAGAAGTGAATAGTCTGAACAAGATCACAATATGTGTGGGATAGTTAATAATACCTGATGTAAGCATGATGTGAATCAGTAATCAATAAATGTTCTGACTCCAACTTAAAACATTGGCTCAAAATATTCTCGATAGACAATAATATCTTGACCCAGATTTTGGTTGTTATCTTTCATTCATTCTTGAGGAAGACCTTCAAACTCACTTGCCTGAGGCACTCATGAGCTCTAGGTCTTTCAGGCTCATGAAAGAAAGATAACAGTCCCTCTTCAGAGTGAGATATTCGACAGGTAAAACAGTATTGAGTAGGGAGCTTTATTTTTAAAAAAATATCCTTTAAACAAATTATGCCTTTGTAAGTCTTTAATTTGTTATCAATTAATTTTTTCCTACAAGTCCATGGTCCTTTGATGGATGCTGCCAGAGTATTAGGACTGTGATTATTAGAACATATGTCAACATATGACTTAAGTGCCTCACACTGAGTGATTTGATTTAGGACATAATCAGAGCCATAACTAAGCTAAGGCAAGTGGGACTTTTCCTCAGGGAGCTGAAATTTTAAAAGTGCTCATGAAACTGTCAGTTCTTTAGCAACTAGAAATTGAGCACCTAGCTATAAAGAAGAATTAGCTAAAATAGAAAGCTAAAAGAAGTTCTTCACTATCTCTCCTACTTCTGCCCTGGAATATGTGCCACTAATAAGAGTTACCCTTGATTATGCCCTGTTTTCCTAACGCTTTTTGCCTCCATGGCTGTGGTATAATGATGTTCTAAGCAGCACTGGCAAAGTATTGGCATGCATGCCTGGCCAGGAGCAATGAGGAGGAACTGCTCCATTCGCCCTCTTCCCAAAGCCTAAGGACATTTTTGCATGCCCCATCCCTCTGTCCAGGTGCCTCAAACAAGCACTTCCTCCCTCCGCTCTCTGGGGTAAGCTGGGGATGGGGTGGGGACTCACAGGCAGCCTGCAGTTTCAGTTTGAGCATGGGAACTTGAAAACATTTACCAGTGCTGTTCTAGGGTCTTTATCTCTACCCTTCTCCCAACTGAACATAATTAACACATCATTTTATTTCACTAGCTGAGGAATGAGCCTCAGTGAAAAAACTGTTGATTCTGACTCTAGACTGTTGTTCTTAATATTAGGTCAGAATGATTATAATAACTATTTCTTATTTTGAAAGGTAGTGTGGTGGATTCTGGAGTCAGTCTCTCATCTAGATAACTTGACTTCAAGTTTTACCTTGGAGATCTATAACTATGTGACCCTATGCAAGTAATTTAACCCCTCAATGACCCAAGTAGTTAAGATTTTAAGTTGCTGAACAATTGCCAGTCTTGCATTGGTAGACTAGGAGCTTGTTAGGTCAAATGAGAGATAGGGTGGTATAGTAGAGTATTGGACTTGTATCCAGGAAGACTTGGGCTGGAATCTTGCCTCAAACTTTTACTAGCCATGTTCCCCTGGACATCAGTTTTCTCATGTGTAAAATGAAGCATTTGATGGCCTCAAAGGAGCCTTCCAGGTCCAAATTCTAAGATTTCATGAAACCACTAGTCCCTTTGCTCCCACAAAAACAAATATCAAACAAATATCTCATTGTGATGAAATAAAAAAGATCTTGAGTCATAAAATTACTCTCATAATTTCATTATTTTTATTTCTACTTCTACAACATGTTGTTCAGTCATTTTAGTCATATCTGATTCTTCATGCCCCTATTTAGGATTTTCTTAGCAGAGATAATGGAGTGGTTTGCCATGTCCTTATCCAGCTCATTTAACAGCTAAGGAAAATGTCTTCCTTGTTAATATGGTATTTTAGTTATTAGGTACATATGTTTTCATATTGTAGGAGACGGAATAGTAGATTTAGTATAAAAGGACATGGGTTCATGGCCCAACTCTTTTCTGTATGATAATAGTTAAACCACTGAACCTCTCTGGATATCAGCTCCTTATGTAAAATGATCATTTGGACTGGATGATATATACATATTATATATATATATATGGTCCCTTTCAGCTCTAAATTTATGATCCTATGATCCAACTACTTAAAAAATGAAATGAGAATGACATACTACGGCCTATATTCCATAACCATCTTTGAATACCTTTTGATGGTTCCTCCTTCTCTAATGTTGTAAGGGAGAAAGATGCAAATTGGCAGAAAAATTAGAGATTTTTTTACATAATTATACTATGGTTATAAGATAGAATAATCCTTTCAAAGGAAGTAGGAGAGACTCACCAAATTCATAAATGCAGTATTACTCCAGGACTAAAATTGGTCTACATTGTTTCTCAGGCACATCCATTCTTTCTTGCAAATGAACTCAAGAAAATTCCCAATTCTATTCAGTCTTCAAAAATTGAGAGGGAGGGGACATTGGAAAAAGAAGGGGAAAACCTAAGGTGTTCAACTATCCATTGCCCAATTATTTTATTTAATAAAATTGTTTTAACACTTTTGATGGCATAAGGAGGGATAAAAAGCTGAGGGAAAGCAAGTGCTCAAAGAAATTAAACTTTATATATAATTAATATAAATGTACATAGGCCAGTGTGCCTAAGAATAGCTGCACAAAGAATTTTTATTGTTCCTTTTCCCATTTTCAACTTTTTTCCACTGGTACCACCAAGGCAAGGCACAATGAAATGAAATCTGACAAGGAGAAAATTGAAAGCTGAAATCAACATTGAGGAAGACAAATTTTCTTGAAAATATTTGGTTCTTCTTTCAGTCTGCCAATGGAACTAAGGAACGTGACACTGATGCACGAGGGTAGAGAGGAGGTATTTAATGAATTGCAAGTCTAGCTATCTCTACTGAGAATTTTGACAAAGTTAGATTGTTTGATCTTCAGCAGCACTGCTGTCTACATCTCATCACTCAATCTGAAAGTTTAGAAAAAAGAGGAATAGTTTAGAGAGTTTTTGAGACTCCTTGTAAACTGCAAGTGAAAATCCAACATTTTTTTCGGTTCAGAGACTAATAAGAAATCCTTAGTGAATCACTAAGATTCTGTTTTTATAAATGCAAATATATTCTACCTATGCATTTCAGTGACAAGCAAACAAATTGAATGAAGAAAGTTCAGTTTGTTTGCTGTAGATGCCATGTAGGTTGAAAGAGGTCCTGGAACTTAGTGTCTTTCCCCCTAAAACCTATTCCTCTTCCTAACTTCTTTATTTGTTATGTGTACCACCATTCTTTCAGCAAATTCAGAATCATCCTCAAATCTCCCCTCTTTATCAATCCTGATATCAAAATAGACTGATTAGTAAGCTAAATTGAATTATTTCATACTTCCTTGTCTTTTTCTACCATGCTCCCCCCGCCCCTAGCCATCAAATTGAAGACTCAGGGCAGGCAGGTGTTCAAATGTGACCTTGTACACTTCCTAGCTGTGTGACCCTGATTAAGTCACATTGCCTCAACTGACTGCTCTTGATCTTGGACCTGATAATTAGTATCTATTCTAAGACAAAAGGTCTCCTTCAGTGACTCCTTCAGAATTGATCAGAGGAATGGCATGACATTACAATGGATTGGAAGAATCAAGTTTCCCATAATCGGGCATGTTCAAACTTTTTGAGTCACTACACATTATAGTCAAAATTTTGTCATCTTCTAATCATTCAAGTAAATATAGTTAATTTCCACATTAAATATTGAAATGTTGTATATCATATCAATTGTTCGAATGGGCAAAGCATCTCCCCAAGCAATGAGTCTCCATCGGCTTTCTCAGTGGCAAGAGAAATCCATGATATAGTTTGGAGGATGCTGTGGACAGCCATGTCTTCATTATTCTTCAAGCTGTATTTCTAATTCACCAGATTTTCTCTTCCATGCCATAAGAACCTCTTCAGCCCAGAAGATCATTAGACTCCTGATTTTTCACATAAACAGAATCCTCCCCTCTGGTTAGCTGATTCTTCTCAGAACCTCTATTTATATAAGACATAGGTCAGCTGTGTCTTCATTCTTCTCTAAGTTTTATTCTTGACTTCCTACTCATTCTCTACCATGCCCCCTATCTGGGTACCTTCATGTCTTCCTCCCTTCCCCATCCTTCATTTTCAGCTTTTTATATTTATGTGTTGCCTTCCCCCATTAGAATGGAAACTCCTGAACGGAGAATCAAGATGGCAGACTAGAAGGAGCAGAAGTTCAGACCTCTGAATAGCCTTCCTTACCAATCACAAACTGAATGCTCCTAGGGGACTGAAAATCAAACCTAACAACAAGACAGAGCAAAGGAACCCTCCTGCTGGACTCAATTCGAAAGTTACACCCCCCAAAAGCTGGAATCCGAGAACACTTGGATTTAAGGGGAAGGCAGAAGGCAGGTCCCAGGACCCCTCCACCCACACACCTAGAGAGCTGAGACTTTTGTGACAGCAGGAACTTCTGGGCAGGCAAAGGTGCTGGTCAGGAGGGTGGACCTTGTAGCCAGGGCTGTGCCAAGCTCAGAGAGTCAAACACAGATGACAGGGAAGGAGCTAGAGAGGGAACATAGAGCTGGCATCCTGCCTGGAGCTGTGTAGATCCTCCATATTTGTTCCAGCCTTACAGGAGGTGTTGGCCTCAGAGCATACCCAGCCCAACCAAGCTGAACTTAATCCCATCAAAATCCTTCAGAACTCAGGGAAGTCCAGGCTCCACAACCCTCCCTCATTGAATGCTGGACTTTAATCCAATCAGAAGCCTCCAGAGGACAGAGAAGCTCAAACCCCCAACAATCCTCCCCCAGAGACTGCACCAGGAGATCTTCTGTCAAAACCCCAAGAAGGGAGACTGACAAAAGCCCCCCAAACCAAAAAAATGAGAGGAATAAGAGCACAGAAAAATATGAGGAGCAAAGAAGGGGTGGATATGAGCAAACAACAGAAAAAGAAGACAGAAATTACAATAGATAGCTTCTGTAAAGCAAACAGAACAGAGATGGGGGCATCAGCAAACGATAAATCAGAAATCCCAGCAAATTGGACACAGGCTTTGGAAGAACTCAAAATGCAATTCAAAACACAATTAAGAGAGGATGAAGACAACTTTAACAGCAAGATAAGTCATCTGGAAACAGAAAACAGTGTCTTGAAAGCCAAAATTAATCAGCTGGAAAATGAGGCAAATGAGATGAAAGATGAGGTAAAGAAGATGAAAGATGAGGCAAAGCAGATGAAAGATGAGGTAAAGAGAATGAAACATGACCTCCATAGAAAATCAGACCAGAAAGAGAAGAATGACCAAAAAGCCAGGGATGAAATCCAGTTTTTAAGAACCAGAATACAACTAGAATTAAGTGTCCTCACAAAGCAGTAGGACGCTATAAAACAAAACCAAAAGAATTAAAAAATTAAAGAAAATATTAAGCATCTCATTCACAAAACAGAAGATGTAGAAAATCATTCCAGGAGAGACAATTTAAGAATCATTGGTCTACCAGAAAACCATGACAAAAGAAAAATCCTGGACATAATACTACAGGAAATTATTTAGGAAAACTGCCCTGATATTTGAGAAGAAGAGGGAAAATTGGAGATTGAAAGAATTCACAGATCACCTCCTGTACTTAATCCCCAATTGACAATACCTAGGAATGTTATAGCCAAATTCAAGAACTATCAGACAAAAGAAAAGATTGCAAGCTGCCAAGAATAAGTCATTCAGATACCATGGAACCACAGTAAGGATAAAACAGGATCTGGCTACATCTACACTGAAGGACTGAAAGGCGTGGAATATGATATTCCAGAAATCAAGGGAACTAGGTCTTTAACCAAGAATCAACTACCCAGCAAAACTGACTATATTCTTAGAGGGGAAAATATGGTAATTCAACAAAATAGAAGAATTCCAAGAATTTGCAAAGAAAAGACCAGACCTGAACAGAAAATTTGATGTCCAAGCACAGAACTCAAGAGAATCATCAAAAGGTTATTTAAAAAAAGAGGAAAAAATAAGAACAAAACAAAAAAAATTTTAAAGACTCGATAATTTAAAATGATATGTGTGTATAGGTGTATATATATATATATATATATATATACATATGTATATATATATATATATATATATATATAACTAGAGCTAAAAAAGAGAGGTTAATACTAAAAGAAATGGGAAAAGAAACAAATGGGGATAAATTCATATGTCACAAAGAAGCTCATGGCGGGAGGGAGGAGAACATCAATACACTGGAAGGGTAAAGAGGTTGGAGATAGTAAATACTCAACTTTTACATGTTTGAAATTGACCCAAAGAGGGAAGAACAATCCAATCCATTGGGGCAGAGAATATATTTGCACCCTATAAGGGAGTAGAAGGGTAATAAACGGACTGGTGGGGAGGGAAGCAGTACAAGGGAGGCGGGGGTAATTTTAGAAAGACTGCAGGGAAAATAAGGTGGGGGAATAAGAAGGGAGTGGGGTAGAAAGGGAAGTAAAATAAGGGTCGGAACTAGGGGGGCTGGTTAAAAACAAACATTGGTGTAGAAGGAAAGTGAAAGAAGAAAAGGCAGGATCAGGACTAGAAATCAAAATGCTGGGAAATACACAGCTAGTAATCATAACTCTGAATGTGAATGGAATGAACTCACCCATAAAAGACAAGTGAATAGCAGAGTTGATTAGAATCCCAAACCCTACCATATGCTGTCTGCAAGAAACACACATGAGGAAGGCAGAAACGCATAGGGTGAAAGTAAGAGGATGAAGCCAAATCTATTGGGCATCAACTGATTAAAAGAAGGCAGGAGTCACAATCATGATATCTGACAAAGCCAAAGTAAAAATAAATCTAGTTAAAAGAGATAGGGAAGGTAATCACATCCTGATAAAAGGCAATATAGACAATGAGGAAATATCCATCAACATGTATGCACCAAATGGCATAGCATCCAAAATTCTAAAGGAGAAACTAGTGGAGCTCAAGAATGAAATAGATAGAAAAACTATACCAGTGGGAGACCTGAACCTTCCTCTATCTGAACTAGATAAATCAAACAAAAAAATAAGAAAGAAGTAAGAGAAGTGAATGAAATTTTAGAAAAATTAGAGTTAGTAGATATGTGGAGAAAAATAAATAGGGGCAAAAAGGAATATACTTTCTTTTCAGTAACAAATGGTACATTCACAAAAATTGACCATGTATTAGGGCATAAAAACATTGCAAACAAGTGCAAAAGAGCAGAAATAATAAATGCAATCTTCTTAGATCACAATGTGATGAAAATAATAATTAGTAAGGGTACATGGAGAGGTAAATCAAAAATTAATTAGAAATTTAACAATACGATTCTCCAAAACTGGTTAATTAAAGAAAAATTTGTAGAAACAATTAATAAATTCATTGAAGAAAATGACAATGATGAGACATCCTTTCAAAACCTATGGGATGCAGTCAAAGCAATACTCAGGGGGAAATTTATATCCTTGAGTTCAAATATTAACAAATTAAGAAGGGCAGAGGTCAATGAATTGGGCATGCAAATTAAAAAATTAGAAAGTGAACAAATTAAAAATATTCAGATGAAGACTAAATTAGAGATCCTAAAAATCAAAGGAGAAATTAATAAAATTAAAAGTCAAAGAACTATTGATTTAATAAATAAGACTAGAAGCTGGTACTTTGAAAAAACAAATAAAATAGATAAAGTACTAGTCAGTCTAATTTAAAAAAGGAAAGAAAAAAACCAAATTGACAGTATCCAAGATGAAAAGGGAGACCTCACCTCAAATGAAGAGGAAATTAAGGCAATCATTAAAAACTATTGTGCCCAATTATACAGCAAAAAATATGGCAATCTAGGTGATATGGATGAATACTTACAAAAATATAAATTGCCTTGACTAACAGAGGAAGAAATAAATTACGTAAACAACCCCATACCAGAAAAAGAAATTGAACAAGCCATCAAAGGACTCCCTAAGAAAAAATCCCCAGGTCCAGATGTATTCACAAATAAATTCTATCAAACATTCAAAGAACAACTAATCCCAATATTATACAAACTATTCGACAGAATAAGCAAAGAAGGAGTCCTACCAAAATCATTCTACGACACAAACATGGTACTGATCCCAAAGCCAGGCAGGTCAAAAACAGAGAAAGAAAACTATAGACCAATCTCCTTAATGAATATAGATGCAAAAATCTTAAATAGAATACTAACAAAAAGATTCCAGCAAGTGATCACTAGGATTATTCACTATGACTAGGTAGGATTCATACCAGGAATGCAAGGATGGTTCAATATTAGGAAAACCATCCACTTAATTGACCATATTAACAAGCAAACTGACAAAAATCACATGATTATCTCAATAGATGCAGAAAAAGCCTTTGATAAAATACACCACCCATTCCTACTGAAAACACTAGAAAGTATATAAGAATAGAAGGGCCTTTCCTAAAAATAATAAACAATATATATCTAAAACCATCAGCAAACATCATATGCAATGGGGATAAACTAGAAGCTTTCCCAATAAGATCAGGAGTGAAATAAGGATGCCCATTATCACTGCTATTTAATATTGTACTAGAAACACTAGCAGTAGCAATTAGAGAAGAAAAAGGAATTGAAGGTATTAGAATTGGCAATGAGGAGACCAATCTATCATTCTTTGCGGATGATATGATGGTTTACTTAAAGAATCCTAGAAAATCAACCAAAAAGCTAGTTGAAACAAACAACAATTTTAGCAAAGTTGCAGGATTCAAAATAAACTCACATAATTCATCAGCGTTTCTATGTATCTCCAACCCATTTCAGCAGCAAGAATTAGAAAGAGAAATTCCATTTAAAATCACCCTAGACAAAATAAAATACTTAGGAATCTATCTGCCGAGAAAAATATAGGAACTATAAGAACAGAACTACAAAACACACTCCACACAATTAAAACTGGATCTAAACAATTGGAAAAACATTGATTGCTCATGGGTGGGATGAGCTAACATAATAAAAATGACAATCCTACCCAAATTAATCTACTTATTTAGTGCCATACTCATTGAACTACCAAAAAACTTTTTTACTGAATTAGAAAAAAAGATAACAAAGTTTGTTTGGAAGAACAAAAGACCAAGGACATTCAGGGAAATCATGAAAAAAAATGCAAAGGAAGGAGGACTTGTAGTCCCAGATCTCAAACTCTACTATAAAGCAGTGGTTATCAAAACAATTTGGTACTGGCTAAGAGACAGAAAAGAGGATCAGTGTAATAGACTTGGAGTAAATGACCTCAGCAAGACAGTTTATGATAAACACAAATATCTCAGTTTTGGGGACCAAAACCTACTTTTTGATAAAAACTGCTGGGAAATTGGAAGACAGTATGGGAGAGATTAGTTTTGGATCAACATCTCACACCCTACACCAAGATAAACTCAGAATGGGTGAATGACCTGAATATAAAGAGAGAAACTATAAGCAAACTGGGCAAACACAGAATAGTATACTTGTCAGATCTTTGGGAAAGGAAAATCTTTAAAACCAAGCAAGAACTAGAAAAAAACACAAAATGTAAAATCAATAATTTTGATTACATCAAATTAAAAAGTTTGTGTACAAACAAAATGAATGCATCCAAAATTAGAAGGGAAGCAACAAATTGGGAAACAATCTACATTACAAAAACCTCTGACAAAGATCTAATTACTCAAATTTATAAAGAGCTAAATCAATTATACAAAAAATCAAGCCATTCTCCAATTGATAAATGGACAAGGAACATGAATCGGCAATTTTCAGTTAAAGAAATCAAAGTTATTAATAAGCACATGAAAAAGTGTTCTAAATCTCTTATAATTAGAGAAATGCAAATGAAAACAACTCTGAGGTATCACCTCACACCTAGCAGATTGGCTAACATGACAGCAAAGGAAAGTAATGAATGCTGGAGGGGAATTGGCAAAGTTGGGACATTAATTCATTGCTGGTGGAGTTGTGAATTGATCCAACCATTCTGGAGGGCAATTTGGAACTATGCCCAAAGGGCGATAAAAGACTGCCCTTTGATCCAGCCATAACACTGCTGGGTTTGTACACCAAGCTGCGCTATTTGTGGTGGCAAAAAATTGGAAAATGAGGGAATTCCCTTCAATTGGGGAATGGCTGAACAAATTGTGGTATATGTTGGTGATGGAATACTATTGCGCTCAAAGGAATAATAAAATGGAGGAATTCCATGGGGACTGGAACTACCTCCAGGAATTGATGCAGAGAGGAGCAGAACCAGGAAAACATTGTACATAGAGACTGATACACTGTGGTACAATTGAATGTAACGGACTTCTCCATTCGTGTCAATGCAGTGATCCTGAACAACTCGGAGGAACCAGGAGAAAAACCACTATCTACATCCAGAGAAAACACTGTGGGAGTAAAAACACCAAAGGAAAACAACTGCTTGAATACATGGGTCAAAGGGATATGGTTGGGGATGTAGACTCTAAATGAACAACAATATGGAAATAGGTTCTGATCAAGGACACCAGTCATACCCAATGAAATTGCATGTTTGCTGTGGAAGGGGTGGGGAAGAGTGGGTGGAGGGAGGGAAACAATATGATTATTGTGACCAAGGAATAAAGTTCTAAATTGACTAAATAAATTTATTCAAATTGAAAAAAAAAAAGAATGGAAACTCCTTTAGGATAGGGACTTTTTTCTTTCTTTGTTTTTGTGTTCTCAGAATTTGGATAGGGCATGCATGACACATAGCAAGTGCTTAATAAATGTTTGTAGACTTATCTAACCAGTAGTTTCTTACAATTCTTTCACTGCTGGCAAAAAATTCATCCTTGATCTCTACAATAATGATGAAAAAAGAACACTAGTTCTTTTTATTTTTGCTTTTTTAAAAGTGTGGTAATGCAGAAAGAATATTGGGTTTCAAGAAAGAATTACAGTGGGTTAAGAACCTGGCTGTGCCATTATCAAACTCAGTGACATCATTAAATCTCTCCAAGCTTCAAATCCTCATCTGAAAAGTGATTATGTTGAACTACTTGACCTTTGAGGTCCCTTCCAGATCTAAGTCTAGGATAGTATCCACTTATTCCATTTAAAGCCTTTACCCTTTTTGAATTATTGTGGTAACAGCTTTGGAATTAGGAAGACTTGGGTTTAAGCACTATTCCAAAAGTGTCCTAGATGTATAGTATTAACATAAGTAAGTCACTTAACATCTTAGTGCCCCAAGCAGTTATTAAAACTTTAATTTACAGATGAGTTCCCCATCTGCATCTATTTTTTTCAGACTCTTACCTTCTATCAGTATCAACTCTAAGACAGAAGAGCAGTAGGGATTAGGCATTTGTGGTTCTTGACTTGCCCAGGGGCATTCAGCTAGGGAATGTTTGAGGTCATATTTGAACCCAGATCATCCTAACTCTAGGTCTGTGCTCTATCCCCTGTGCCACCTAGCTGCCCCCACTCCCATATGCATCTGTGTAAACTTCCACTCAAAGGTAAAATCAGATAGTAGATCTGGGCCACACATAGACAAAAACAATAACAACCACAGCAATGCTGTAAGATGCTGTTAAAACCTATTTTCTGCTGATCTTCTATCTAATTTCTCTAGTGGTTTTTTAGAATAGATTTCATCTCTTAATACTGCATCATCTCATTTATATAAAAAAAAAACTACATTGCTATAATCATTACATTCTGGGTCTTATTTGTATAGTCTATTTCATTCATTAGTTCTTCCATTTGCTATTTAGTATCAAATAGTTTTTGTGATGATTAATTATAATGTAATTTGAGATGGCCAAAACCTTTTCTTGCTAGTTGTTTTATTATTTTTGCAAAGTTTTCTTGACTTTGCATTCTTCTATATAATTGTATTATTGTTATTACATTTTTCATAACTTCTCTCTGATAATTTGATTGGTATAATATTAATTTTGTAGATTAACTAAGAAAATAGCATGTTTTGGCTATTGGCAAGTTGGACAATAAGCATTAAATATCTCTTTACTGATTTTGCTATTACTTTTATGAAACTTGTCTTATAATTGAATTTACATACCATACAAGTTCCATTTATCATGGTAGGTTAACTACTAGATATTGATAAATTGTATTATAACTTTATGTACTATTTTTCTATGTGTCTTTCCAGGTTTTGTTAGCAAAATATAGATATACTGATAATTTTTTATTAATTTATTTTTCTTTTTCATTGAAGTGATTCATTTATTTTAATTTTTTTAGTTAATTTTCTAGGCTTTATTTTAACAAGTTAAGTCTCATACATCAATACATTAGTGGATTATCTGTCTCAGAGCAGAACCTACCTGAATCACAATGCGACTTCCGACCAGATCGCAGCACCATCGACATGGTCTTCATGATGAGGCAAATGCAGGAGAAATACCTTGAGCAGAACCTGAGTCTCTACATTGTCTTCATAGACCTGACGAAGGCGTTTGACACAGTGAACAGGTACACATTGTGGGTGATCCTCAGCAAGCTCGGTTGCCCAGCAAAATTTGTCAAACTGATCCAGCTCCTTCATGTCGACATGACAAGGGAAGTCCTATCTGGTGGAGAGACTTCCGATCACTTCAACATCTCCAATGGCATGAAACAAGGCTGCGTCCTTGCTCCGGTACTATTCAACCTATGCTTCACCCAAGTATTTTGACATGCTGTGACGGATCTAGACCTGGGCATCTACATCAAATACCAACTGGATGGCTCACTATTCTACCTTCACCTCCTGACTGCAAAAACAAAGACAACAGAGAGACTCATCCTGGAAGCTCTTTTTGCAGATGACTGTGCTCTCATGGCCCGCCAAGAAAATCACCTTCAAATCATTGTGGACAGGTTCTCCATCACAACAAAACTGTTTGGCCTGACTATCAGCCTCAGCAAAACTGAGGTGCTCTTCCAGCTTTCTAACATCAACACTTTCAAGTACCTGGGCAGCACCATCACCAACGAAGGGTCCCTAGACCACGAGATCAATGCCAGGATCCAAAAGGCCAGCCAGGCACTTGGGCGGCTGTGCTACAAAGTCCTCCAACACAGAGGTGTGAGCACCGCGACGAAGCTCAAAGTATACAACGCAGTGGTCCTCAGCTCGCTCCTGTACGGTTGCGAGACATGGACACTGTACCGGAAGCACATGAAGCAGCTGGAGCAATTCCACCAACGCTCCCTCCGGTCAATCATGAGGATCCGATGGCAGGACCGAATCACCAACCAGGAAGTCCTCGACAGAGCCAACTCCACCAGCATCGAAGTCCTGGTCCTCAGAACCCAGCTACGATGGTCTGGACACGTCATCCGCATGGACCCACAGTGAATACCAAGACAGGTATTCTATGGTGAACTGTCAGCTGGACTCAGGAAACAAGGCCGACCAAAGAAAAGATTCAAGGATCAGCTAAAGTCCAACCTGAAGTGGGCTGGCATTACACCAAAGCAACTAGAACTCGCTGCCTCTGACAGAAGCAGCTGGTGAACCCACATTCACCATGCCGCCGCCACCTTTGAAGATGAGCGACGTCGACATCTTGCCGCTGTGCGTGAACGCCGACACCAGGCCACAACCGCACCTCCCGTAACAACTGGTGTCCCATGCCCCGTGTGCCACAAACTGTGTGCCTCAGTCTTTGGACTTCAAAGCCACATGAGGGTACATCAATAGATGATAATGCACAAAGACAATTGTCATTCTCAGCTCCCGAGAGACTACCACTACTCCCATAAAAGTAAATGCTTCTTTCCATGGTGAAGACCGTGGCCCAATAACACCTTATCCTTCTACAGAATCTTGGGTCTATGTTTTCCTAGGAATCTGTCAAAGGAGAGGTATGATGTTAGTATCTCTTTTGCACATCTATCAGGTTAGACTTTGTTATCTAGTGGATGGATACCTGATCTAGGCTATAACAATCCATGAAAGCAGATAGAAAACACTGAGATAAGTACCCAAATAATTCAATAGAAATAAATATGTTTTGGTCTTTTGTATGAATTATTCACATATTTGCCCTAATTCTCTTATCTTGATTCTTTTGAATTTTAGATTCCTACATTATATCATGTTAAGTTCTGTAAATCTTCCCAATTTGAATGTAATTAGGAGGTAGTAATGAGTACAAAGACCCTGCTTTGAATTGATCTCCCTGCCTCCTCATAGCATACAGATATACTTTGCACCCAGGAAGTGCTTAATATAGGTATTCATTCTGTTTCATGAGACTTAGGACCACAGTGTCCTCTCAATCTAGAAAATCCATGTAAAATTTATTGGCTGTCCCTTCATATCAGAGAAGTCTGAATTTTTTTTCTTTTTCTTTTATGTGGTATTTGTAGTACCTGATATGCATTTGTCAGTTACTAACTTTTTAAGAAGCTATCTCTACATTTCTAGCCTCTCTGTCATGTGGCTTTTTGCAAACAACATTTTTATTTATTTTAACTTTTAAAAAGAAATTACATAAATTTATGGTATTAAAAGATAAACTATGTTGACATTATGCAATACAATATATATATATATATTATACATTTTTCAATTTTTAAACTTTTTCTGTGTTGTCTAAACTATAAAGATAATTTTTAGTGTTTTGACTTAAATATAAAATAAGTGGTCACCATAAGAAATTCCCAAAATATGAAAATACCTAAATCAGCTGGGTTTTATGGAGATTTTAATTAACATAAATGAATTAAGGGAAGGAAGGAGAGAGAGAGAGAAAGAGGGGGATAGAGAGAGAGAGAGAAGAGAGAGAGAGAGAGAGAGAGAAGAGAGAGAGAGAGAGACAGAAAGAGAGAGAGAGAGAGAGAGAGGAGAAAGAGAGAGAGAGAGAGAGAGAGAGAGAAGAGAGAGAGAGAGAGAGAGAAAGAGAGAGAGAGAGAGAGAGAGAGAGAGAGAAGAGAGAGAGAGAGAGAGAGAGAGAGAGAGAGAGAGAGAGAGAGAGAGAGAGAATAGTCAAGCAGTAGAAAAGGACCTAGGCCAAAATGGCCTAGGCCTGAGCCTAAGGGAGAGAGAGAGTCATTCTTTATCATTCACCACAAGATTGTCTCCAAGCAAGCTCCAAACCTCAGAACTCTAACTCCAACTAACTTCCAATCAAAAAACTAACTCCAACTCAATAAGTCCCTTCCTTTTAAAGAAATTTTCTCTTATGTCACCTCCTCTAAATTTTCACATCTACCAATCATAGTAGACGCTTTTTCCCAGTACTGCCCATTCTTAGTTCTCATCTTCTTTTGTTCTCACCTTCTCTGGTTAGATTAAATCTACTGAGTACTTCACACCTCTTTTGTTAAGCTTGTCTTTTGTAAGTTGCTTGACCATTTAGTGATTAATTTAACCTTTATTGGTACTTAGCACCTTTTGTATTAGATCTACAAATAGACCTAGCTTAAGGTTCCAGTTTTACTATAAGATATGAGTTAGGGACTTTTCATTGTTCAATCAGGAGTTTGCAACTTTATCTTCCCCTTAGTCACTGTCTGAGCAGGGTGGAGTAATTTTTTTTTAAACCCTTACCTTCCATCTGGCTCCAAGGCAGAAGAGTGGTAAGGGCTAGGCAATGGGGGTCAAGTGACTTGCCCATGGTCACACAGCTGGGAAGTGTCTGAGGCCAGATTTGAACCTAGGACCTCCCATCTCTAGGACTGGCTCTCAATCCACTGAGCTACCCAGCTGCCCCCTGGGTGGAGTAATTTTAAAAGTTCTGTGAACCTTAAAAATTCCCCATTGGGACCATTCTCCATTTGGGCAGTGAAAGTAACTTAGATCAGGAATGTGAGAACTCTACTTCACCATACTTAAACATGCTTAAAAAAGCTTTAGGGGAAGATAAAGTTGTAAACTCCTTTCTGAACAATGAAAAGTACTTAAACCCATACTTATAGTGGGACAAAAAGTTCTTAAGCTATGCCTATTTTAGGACTAATACAAAGGGGTGCTAAGTACCTATAAAAGTCAGGCAACTTGTGAATTTACAAGGAACAAAGAGGTGAGAAACTTACTCAGAGCTTTCCTGGTATGAATTACTCAAAAATTTACAGCTTCTTAGGTGTGAACTAAGAATGGTCTGTCCTTTGAAAAATGTCTACTGTGGTTGGTAGATGGGAGAACTTAGGGGAGGTGACATAGGAGAAAATTCCCTATATAAGGAGATAACAGTCTCTTGAAAAGAGTCTCTAAGGGGGTTGTTGGGAGAGAGAGCTCTGGAAACAGGCTCTTGGGACAGTCTCTTGAGGACAGTCAGAAGAATCCCTCTCTGGAGAAGGATGGCTGGCTGAACTGGTGTCTATATTCTTGCTTGAACAGATCTTGTGGTGAGTGATTGAGGACCGACTGATCTCTCTCTTAAGACTCAGGTCTAGGCCATGTTGGCTTATGGCCCTTCATACTTATTCCTTTCTTATTCTCTCTCTCTTTCTTTAATTCCTCATTATATTAATTAATTAAATTCTCTATAAAACCCAGTTGACTTGGGTATATTCATAATTGGGAATATTTCCCTGGTGACCACCTTATATTTGATTTGAAATGAGATGTTGTATTGAAAACATATTTTCTGCGGTCACAATTTACTCATCCACTCTTTTATCTACCACAATTTAAGTCTTCCACTATTTTAATCACTACAGTTTATGATCTCAACTATTTTAATTATTATAGTTCTCAATACATTCCTGATCAAGTACTTCCATTGTTACAGTAGGGGAAAAACTTTACCAAATCTTCTAAGGTACAGTCTGAGCAGTTTTAAGATTCACAATCTTCAACAAAATTCCTCCCAAACTCCCATTTAATTTCTCATGACAACCTTCATTACGTCAAAACCATGATAGAGAAAGTGGAGATGTGGAAGGAATATCTGTAAATGGCATAGTTTGACTGAGATCATAAAATCAATTTCCATCTCCTAATTCCAAATAAACAAAAACTCTCCCCTTGTTCCTTTGACTTCATTTAAAAAAAATCATTTTGCTTGACTTTTTTAGAGTAAGACTGATTTTAATTTTGATACATTGTAGGGTTTTTTAACTATTATTTAGTGTGGTCACTTCCTATTTTTTTTTTTGCATTGATTCTAATTTGTTTTTGTTTCCATTTTTATTTAGGGAGTTGTTTCCCTGGTACACTACTGGTAGTGAAAAGTGAAGTATTACTAAATGTGGCATTTGTCATCTTGCTTATAACATTCTTTGAGAATATCATTATGTATTGCACTTCTACTTACTGGTTTCTGAATTCTCCATTCATATACATAGAATCATGTCTTAAAAGCATCTGCAAACAATGCTATTGCATTCCAAGTCACATTGTGCATACATGCCTGTGTGGGTCAGTGGAGACTTTTAACATCTAACTGTATCATTGTGCTATGTGATGATTTGTCTTTACCAGTAGAGAATGCTACCAATAGAACTTTACCACTGGAGATTATTTTTCCCGTCCACCCTAAATGGGGACATTAGCTTATTATTTTATATTTCTTCTAGGACCATTTTGCCAATACCATATAGGTCTGTGGATATTCTACCTTTGTATCTAATTTAACTGCTATGATATAGTTAATAAAGGCAGCCCTGGGATACTCAATGTTGCTAGGTAACAGCAGGATGCAGGTTATATGTGAGTTTAAAGGTTTTAACAGTCACAAGTGTAGAAGTTAAAAAATCTATAAGTTGGAATGATGATCTAAAACTCATTAGAGGTTCATGTTTTGGGAAATAAACTCTATAGAATTATTCCAGAGAGTTGTAACAAATACATTTTGGTGCAAGCTCTGTTACTAGTATCCCAAACCCAAATAACACTGGCAGGTAGGGCATTCAGAGGTTGGCTGGCTACTAATGTTTTCCTTTGCTTTGGATTTTAGGACATGAAGGAGTAGGGGGTGTATTAAAAATAATTTGGCTCAGGAACTCCCACCGGTGTGCTTCTCTTATGAACTATCAGTTGATATCATTTAGCTAGGTTTTATTCTTTTCTAGAAATGAAATTTATTAAAGTTCTATAGAAAGAACAGTTGGCCCAAAATGCCTCTCAAAATAAGGGGACAGACTCTCAAGTATATACAGAGTCCAGGGAAACATGTATTCAAGCTGAGAGTACACAGTGTAGCAAAAGGGATAACTTGAATGGCTCCTAGAATTCTTTCCCCTCCCCTGCTTAGTTTGGCCCCCAAGAATTGTTTGTTGTTATATAAG
The DNA here is from genome assembly GCF_027887165.1 of Monodelphis domestica. NCBI lineage: Eukaryota > Metazoa > Chordata > Mammalia > Didelphimorphia > Didelphidae > Monodelphis > Monodelphis domestica. Next base: position 180,663,745 of record NC_077232.1, on the reverse strand, counting down.
CTTTTGGTGGGGACTACTTCATTGGGTAATCAAGAAGTCTTTCCTCAGAGTTTTTAATTTGCCCTCAGAATTCCATGAAGTCACTGTCTTCATCGGTTCCAATGATACTGAGATGCCTATGAGAAATTTAAATGAGATGAATTCATGAAATTCTTAAAATTATGAAATTCACCAGGTCTTTCTCTTCTCTCCTCCCCTTCCTATTGCCCTCTTACCACATACCAAGCTATTTCTCCTGAGGGTTAGGAGGAGGGAGGGAGGGAGAGAGAGAGAGAGAGAGAGAGAGAGAGAGAGAGAGAGAAATGGCAAGCTAGTTTAGAATCTAAATATATATAATACATACATATGCATATATGTATAGATATATAAATATTTATATACATGTATAAATGTATGTATATTTGTCTGTGCATTTATGTGTATGTATTTAAACCTAGGTTCCAAACTAACTTACAATTTTATTCAAGATTTATAGGACATAACTGAGTCTCCTCAAGCAATTCCGCTATTCTTCCTATAGAGCAGTATTCTATTTTATCTATAGGCTTTCATTCTTTCCACGTTGATCAAGGATATTTATATCCAATTTAATACCCATAATTTATTAATCAATTGATTACATAAAGTTATCTAATTATTATTCATACATTCTACCTCTCTGATTCAATTGTGAAGTTTGGGCTTCTATAATTATTGACAGAGGGGTATGACATAACCCTCTTCCAGTATATCTAATTAGAATTACAGTATATATTAAATACTAGATAATGGAAATCATATGTGAATTTGTCGAAGTTGAAGAATAGATATTGGCATCTCACAGAAATCTCAAAATATCTATTCGCTTCAGGATAGGGTTTAGTCTAATTCATTCAACGGCTGCTATCAACATTGCTTAATAGGAGAACAATTCCCTTCACTACAGCCTCCCACCTTCCACTCCCCATTCATTGATCTTGGTGACAACCAGGTTATGAAAGTAGTATGGTGAAATGTAATTAAAGCAGAGTATGAGTAATCATCAATAGCTCTTTTCTCCCATCCATTTTTGTGCTTACATTCCATAAACTCTTTCCTTCAATGACAGTTTCCTCAATTATAATTGTCTGGCTTACTTGACTGAATTTTTTCTGGTCTTATAGGTACATACTGAAAATTATTAGAATAGTTCATATATATCCATATCTATAGATGTAGATTTGTGTACATATGTGTATCTATACACACATTAAACACACATGCACACCCACATATGTGTGTGTATATATATATATATATCTTGTAGGAATGTATGAAATTGAGGGGGAGAAGAGGGACAAAAAGGGAATTACTGCCATGATGATTTGTGATTTTTAATAAAATATTTAAAAAGACAGCTGCATGTTTTCTGGCATATTTTAAGAATATTCAAGGATTTTTTTAAAGTACTATGCAAACTTTTGTGCAAACAATGTTGAAAGGATTAAATACTTTAATCAACAAAATGACAAACTAGAATTCCAGAGGTCCCTTGATAAAGCATGCTACTACATTGTGACAGAGAAGTGATAAATTCAGGGCACAGGATGAGACATCTTTTTGGGGGGGGGGAGGGGTGGATATGGCCAATGCATTAGTTTGTTTTATTTGACTATATATTTCTTATGAAGATTTTTTTTAAATCAGGTTGAAGTAAGAAAGAAAAGAGTTTTTAATTGAAAAAATACACTAGAAATATTGACTGGACTCACATTTTAGACTTTTGTTGGGAGTGAGGAAGCTCCTTAAATACTAAAATACATTTTGTTTTTTCTGCCTGTTCAAGTCAAGTGATTTATAAAAATATGTAATTAGGTAATACATCAAATCAAAATGGGAGGCATATGTTAGCTTTTAATGCTTAACTATATTTTCAGAATTTTTTCAGTTGTGTCCTACTCTTCATGATAGCATGCCACCAAATAGATAAATAAAGATATTGGAGTAGTTTGTTATTTCTGTATCCACACAAAATCATCAGCAAGTATCATCTGTAATGGGAATAAGTTAGATGCCTTACCAATAAGATTAGAAGTGAACCAGGGATGCCCATTATTGCCACTACTGTTTAATATTGTACTAGAAATACTAGGAGTAGCAATTAGAGAAGAAAAATAAATTGAACAAAATAGGTAATGAAGAAACTCAACTATCACTCTTTGCAGATGACATGATGTTATGCCTACAGAATCCAAGAAAAATCAATTAAAAAGCTAATAGAAATAATCACTAACTTAGGCAAAGTTGCAGAGTATAAAATAAACCCACAAAAATCATCAGCATTTCTGTATGTCTCCAACAAAACCCAGAAGCAAGAATTAGAAAGAGAAACTTCATTTAAAATCACTCTAGACAATATAACATACCTGGGAATCCACTTGCCAAGACAAATTCATGAATTATATGAGCATAACTACAAAACACTCTCTACACAAATAAATTTAGATCTAAACAATTGGGAAAATATCAATTGCTCATGGGTAGGATGAGCTAATATAATAAAAAAGACAATCCTACCTAGATTAATTTACTTATTCATTGCTATAGGTATCAAACTACCAACATATTTTTTATAGAACTAGAAAAAATTATTACAAAATTCTTCTGGAAGAACAAAAGATCAATAATATCAAGGGAATTAATAAAAAATGTGAAGGAAGGAGGCCTATCATTATCAGATCTCAAACTATACTATAAAGCAGTGATCATCAAAACTATATGGTACTGGCTTAAAAATAAAAGGGTGGATAAATGGAATAGACTTGGGGTAAATGACAGTAACAAAATAGTGCTTGATAAACCCAAAGATCCCAGCTTTTGGGAAGAGAACCAACTATTTGACTAAAAAAAAAAAACTGCTAGGATAATTGGAAAACGGTATACAAGAAATTAGGTTTAGATCATCATCTTATACCCTATACCAAGATTAACTCAGAGTAGGTAAATGACTTAAATATAAAGAGGGAAATCATAAACAAATTAGGTGAATACAGAATAGTATACCTGTCAGATCTATGGGAAAGTAAGGAATTTAAGACCAAGCAGCAGTTAGAGTACACTACAAAATATAAAATGAATAACTTTGATTATATTAAATTAAAAAGTTTATGTCTAAACAAAACCAACGCAATCAAAATTAGAAGGGAAGCAACAAATTGGGGGAAAGTTTTATGAAAAAACCTCTGACAAAGGTCCCATTTCTCAAATTTATAAGGAGCTAAGTCAATTGTACAAAAAATCAAGCCATTCCCCAGTTGACAAATAGTCAAGGGACAAGAATAGGCAATTTTCAGTTAAAGAAATCAAAACTATTAATAAGCACATGAAGAAGTGTTCTAAATCTCTTATAATCAGAGAAATGCAAATCAAAACAACTTTGAGATATCACCTCACACCTAGAAGATTGGTCAATATGATAGTAAAGGAAAAATAATAAATGTTGGATGGGTTGTGGCAAAACTGAGACACTAATGTATTGCTGGTGGAGTTGTGAATTAATCCAGCCATTCTGGAAGGCAATATGGAATTATGCACAAAGGACTTTAAAATAATGCATACCCTTTGATCTAGCAATACCACTACTAAGTTTGTACCCCAAAGAGATATTAATAAAAAATACTTGTACAGAAATATTCATAGCCTCACTCTTTGTGGTGGCAAAAATACCTGTAAAACAAAGGGTTGTCCCTCAATTGGGGAATGGTTGAACAAATTGTGGTATCTGATGGTGATGGAATACTATTGTGCTCTAAGGAATTATAATCTGGAGGATTTCTATATGAATTGGGAGAACTTCAATGAAATGATGCAGAGTGAAATGAGCAGAACTGAAAGAACAATGCACACAGAAAGTAAAACATTGTGGAACAATCCAATGTAATGGACTTTGCTTCTAGTAGCAATGCAACAAGCCAGGACACTCCTGAAGGACTTATGGGAAAGAATGTTAACCACATTGAGAGAAAGAACTATGGGAGTAGAAATGCAAAAGCAAAATATATGACATCACATAACATGTATATATGTGATTTGGGATTTAGGCTTTAAAAGATCACTCTGTAGCAAAAATAATTACTATGGAAATAGGTATCAAGTGATAACATTTGTAAAAACCAGTGGAATTGCTTGTTGACTCTGGAAGTGGGGAGGAAAGAGGGGAGGGAAAGAAAATGAATCATGTAAAACATGGAAATATATTTTTAATTTTTACAAATTAAAAACAACAACTTAAATTGACATGGGAGATCAATGGTGATGATAGGTGGAAATTCTCTTAGAGATTATTTGTTTTTACCCACTAATCTTGCAGGTGAATAAATGAGCCTCAAAAACATTAAAAAAAAAAAACCCTTAAAATACTATATAAATGCTAGCTATTGTTTTTGTTATTGTTGTTATTAAGTAAAATAATATATTGAATCATATTCAATAAGTATTTAATTGAATGTTGAGCACTAAATCTTGGAGATACAAAGGTCAAAGTGAAAATAATTCCTGACTTCAAGAGTCTTATATTCTAATATATTAGATGACATAAATAAATAAAACCAAGTAAGAAATGTTCGTTTTTATTCATATATATGAAATGTGTATTTGCATGAAACAATGACTTTGGGGTCACATAAAACCTTAGGTCCAATCCTGAGGGCTAATCCCCAAAGAATTGATTTATTTCTTTGGCTTCTGTCCCCACCCCAGAAACCCTAGTGAAATCTTCCAATAAAACTGAGGGATTGCTCATACCTAGACTTCCCCACATATGGGTGACTATGTTTCCAATGCCCATGGAAATATGCAATATGGATTTCAGGTGTGAAACAGTTTTGTTTTTTTTTAAGATGCAAAGGATTCACAGGAACCCATGAATACATATAAAGACATAAAACCTTCAAATAACTGGATATACTCTTAGGAAATTAAAGACCCTTTGGTAGACTGCTTTAAAAAATGTACCTGTAGTTGTATGTATAAATGTATAATTCTCATCAATAGGAGAGCTAGCACCACCCAGATCTCTTGTTTCTACCTATGGCAAATTAGACCATTGGTAGTCATTCCACTGAAGATCCTGTATATTTTCCAACAAGCATATTGTTGAGGGGAATCTTCTCCATAAGGGAATTGATGTCCAAATGCTTGAACTGTGGAATTTAGAATTTAGGACTACCCAAAAGGTAGTTTCCATTCTAGGGTTTCCAAGGAAAACTTTCTCCTCTAGCTAACTAAGGCTAGCTGCCTTAGTTGTGGAATTGTGATGCCAGAAAAATGTAAGCTTCTTCTTTCACTATACAGAAAGTTGAGAGTGCAGGAGTAGTATTTTTTAACTATCTCGGGTTATTTGCAAGGTTGTCTATCCCTAACGTGCTTCTGATATAAACCATTATTACTCCTCCTGATGGGGAAGTGGGAATAAAGCTGGACATAATCCTTGCTATAACCTGGAAGGGAAGAAGACTAAAGGGGGGAAAAGAAGAAAGGATTCTTGTGGGTTGACTAAAATAGGAGGGTTGAAGAGAGAAAGGGGGGAGGGAGCAAGACAGGAAGGTATCAGGAGGAGAAAGAGTAGTCAAGTAGTCAATTATTATGTAATCTCCACATATTATCATTGTTATCAAACAATATCCATGCCCTTTAATCTCATCAGGTTGATTGGGAGAGCTCCTCAAATTAATCAGAACCTCCTTTGATTCAATCTTTTATGTATGTGTGCAACAAAGGAAAGTTTAATTCCAACTGGACCCAATAGAACCATATCAATCCTCTCATTTGGACTGTAGCTCCAGCCATTCAATTTCAGTATACCCTATTGGTGCTTTGCTGCTGAGCAAGAAAGTAATCTCATCTCTAAGCTCTTGTGACTTTAATCCTCAGAAAAGTCTTAGGAAAGGATCTGACCTTCCAAGGGTGCTTTGAAGCAGAAATCAAGCCAGACAGACCCTTGAGACCTTCTGCCACAGGAATTGAATGTAAGTTGTAGAGTAGAGCTAAATGTTTAGTATTCAGCCAAAACAAGACCACCTTCAAACATGTAGCAAAGTCAAATGACTATTGATCTACTCTCTTTTACTAGCAGGTTGACCTGGGATATTGATCAAGTCTTCACTTTAGCAAAAGTGCTAAGTGTCTCTTTCAAGCTTTCAGAGTTATCACTTTGACAGGTTTGTTACCCATATGATTCATACTTGGTAATGTCTATGCAATCTGTAACATCTCTACAAATTATTGCTATTACTGACGGTGTTGTATTTGCTATTTCAAAATGTTTGTTTCAAAGAACAGTTTCCAGCAGTTTGGCAGAAATTAGGTTTAGACCAACATATTACACTGTATGCATAATAACCTCAAAATGATACATGACCTGAATATTAAAAGTCATTACATTTTTTTTTAAATAGAGAAATAGATAAGGAACTTTTCATAGTTATATGTAGGGGAAGAGGAGAGGTCATAACTAAATAAAGTGTAAAGGCTGATTAAAAAAATATTAAATAATTTCAATTACAAGAAATTTTGAAATCTGCACCTAAACAAAATCAATGCAGTTAATGCAGTTATCAATGCAAAGAAATTTTAAATTGGGAATTCTACCAAAGAAATCTCTAATAAGAATCTGATTTCCAAGATATACAGGGAATCTTTATGACTACATAAGACCTAGAATCATTTCCCAGTGATTAAGCAAAGAATGTGAACAAATAGTTCTCAGAATAATTGCATACTAATATGCATAATTAATACTAGTACTGTAATAGTAATAGTAGTGATAGTTACAACAAAAACAACTAGTGTTTATGTAGTACATGAAAGTTTGCAAAATCGCTTACATGAGTTTTCTCATTTGATCTCCAAAATAACTTTGTGGGGTAGTTTCTATTATTATTATTCACATTTTACAGGTGAGGAAACTGAGATTAGGTGAGAATAAGTGATTTGCCCATGATTACATAAATAATAAGTACTGAGACAACATTTGAAATGAAGTCTTCCTGATCCTAAGTCTAGCATTCTATGGCTACATAACTGCCTAATTCCCTAATCATTTTTCAAATTCAAATCAGTATAATTCTGAGGCTTCTCCTTATGCCCATCAAACTAGAAAAAAATGAAAAAAGATGAAAATGATTTTGGAGAGACAATAGAAAGACAGAACACTAATACTTGATTGGTGAAACTATAATTGTTAAAAGCATTCCAGATAGCAATTTGGAATTAAACTAAAATGTTAATAATATGGCCATACTTTGACCTTGAAATCTGACTACTAAGAATAAATCTGAAAACCAAAGCCAAAAAACAAGATCCTAAAATATTCCTAAGGGTACTTTTTTTTGTAATAGCAAAAATTTGGAAGCAACTGAATGCCCCTTAATTAGCAAATAACTAAATAAATTATACTAGGAATAAGCAATTGAATATTATTTTCCTATAAAAAATAAAAAGAATTCAGAAAGTCAGAATGATTTATGTGATCTGAATGAAGTGGAAGTAGAAAAAAAAATAGGCATAATGTCTACAATATTTCTTCTGACCACTACCTCTTAATCTGCCTTAATATTAATCTTAATCTGACTTAATCTTCCTTTCTCACTTTACCATACACCTTCTTCTTTTCGCTTAGTCCCTTCTCCTCATACTTCCTGATTGAATGTAGAGATAGATGGATTATAGATATATAGCTTGTATACCTATATATCTCTATCTCAACCTACCTATCTACCTTATCTACCTACCTATCTATCTATCTATCTATCTATCTATCTGTCTGTCTGTCTGTCTGTCTGTCTGTCTTTCCATCTATCCACTTGTGTATAGAATTCATCTTACCTAACAGGGAAGAAGGAGGGGAAAGGGCTAAGATAAAAGAAGAGTATAATAAAGGAAAAGGGCAGATTAAGTCAGATTAAGAAAATATATGTTTATATAATATTTATAATTAGTTTAAATAAAAGTGATATTCAAATATTGTCTTTTCTCTCTCCTCATTTTCTCCTCCTTTCTAAAAACTCTTCCTTGTGTGCTTCTTTTGAGACAATTTTTCACTTTCATCCTCACTTCCTCCTCCCAATACATACCTCTTTCTAAATCTTCAATTTTTCTTTCAAGATCATCCCAATATAATAAATTCATATACATGCTCTCTATCTAAATAGACAATATCTAACTACTGTAATGATGATAAAATTCTTGGGAGTTACATGTATCATCTTTACAATCAGGAATATAGCTTGATCTTAAATTCCTCATAATTTCTTATCCATATTTATCTTTTAATGTCAGTTTCAAGACTTGTATGTGAGTGTCACATTTTCTGTTCAGCTCTAGGTCTTTTCATCATAAATGCTTGAAAGTCCTATATCTAATTAAAGACCCATGTTTTCCCCTTAAAGCGATTATACTCAGTTTTTTTTTTTAGTAAGTTATTCTTCATTGTAATCCTAGCTCCAATTTTTTTTCTAGAATACCATATTCCAAGTCCTCCACTCCTTTACAATGGTACCTGCTAAATCCTGTTTGACCTCTGTTACAACTTCATAGTATTTGAATTATTTCTTTCTGGCAGTTTTTAGTATTTTCTCCTGAACCTCGAAGTTCTATAATATTCCTATGAGTTTTCATTTTGAAATCTCTTTCTGGAACTCATCAGTGGTCTTGTCAAATTTTTGTTTTATCTTCTGATACTTGGATTTGTGGGTGGTTTCCCTTTATAATTTGTTGAAATATTATGTCTAGTTTCTGATTTTATCATAACTTTCAGATAGACTAATAATTCTTAAAATAACCCCTCTTTGGCCTATTGTCCTGATCAATTATTTTTCAAATGAGATATTTCAACTTTTCTTCTATTTTTCCTTCTTTTGACTTTGTACTTATTGTTTCTTAATGTCTTGTGGAGTCATTAGCTTCTACTTGATCAATTAATTCTGATTTTTAAAAAGTTATCTTTTTCAGTGAGGTTTTATACTGTAAGAGTTAAAATTTGGGAGGAAACTGAGGCAGGTAGAAATCAGTTTCTCTCTAGAAGTATTATATTTTTAGAGGTTTATTTAAGATAAGGAATTTAGGAAAATACAAGTAAGAAAGGCACATGCTAGGCCCAGAAAGCCTATTCACAACCATTCACATCTTGCCTGCTAGATAGAGAGCCATATATGCTCTGAAGCGGAAGTAGGAAAGAGATCCAGTTGCCTTTACAGACAGGTTATATAGAAATTCTTGACCTCGCCCAGATGGAAATCTCAGTGAGATTAGAGGGCATTCTGGGAGCTAGCAAGGGCTCCTAGGAATTGAAGTCCTAGATTCAAATCTCCATCTTTACAATACCTCCTTTTCCATTTTGACAATTCTGTTTTTAAAGAATTATTTTTTCAGTATTTTTTGCCTATTTAACAAGCCATAATTCTCTTTTCATAATTTTTTTTGCATAGCTCTCATTTCTTTTACTAATTTTTACTCCACTACTCTTAACTGATTTTTAAAAATCTTTGTTTTTCTCCTTTTTCTCTTTCTTTGGCTTTTCTCAGAAATCTCACTGAGATTGTGTCCAATCTATATTTTTCTTTGAGGCTTTGATTTTTGACATTTTTGTCATTGTCTTCTGAGTTTGTATCTTAAGCTTCTCTATAATCATAGTAGATTTTTACGATCAAGTTCTTACAGTTTGTTTATTTTTAGTCTATATTAAATTGGAATTACTGTTATATTTGGGCTTTGTTTACCTCTGGAGATGGTGGCAGTGGTGGTGGTGTCACTGTCCTGAGCTTCAGTAGTGCTACCTGGCAATCTAGTTCCAATTCTTAGTCTCAAAAAGTTCCCTAGGGCACTATGAAGATAAGAAACTTGTTCAGAGTGACGTAGCCATTATGTGTCAGAGGTAGTTGTATCATTGACTCTGAACTGTTTTTTTACTTTGTTGTTTTTTAGTAATTTCAATTATATCCACCTCTTTGTGACTCCATTTGGCATTTTCTTGGCAAAGATACTAGAGTGGATTGTCATTTCTTTCTCCAGCTCATTTTACAGATGAGGGAAATGAGAAAAGCAGGAATAAGTAACTTACTCAGGGTCACGCAATTAAGTAATTAAGTGTCTGAGGCCAGATTTGAACTTGGGAAGATGAGTCCTCCTGACTTCATGTTCTGTTTACCACCAAGCTTCCTCTTTATCTAATACACTGCTGTATCTTTTCAGACTATAACAAGATGTTAAAGAAAGTGTGAACTTGGAAATTACTCCACCCTAATTAGACCTACTTTAGGGGAAGATAAAGAGTTGTAAACGCCTGATTGAACAATGAAGGTACTTAATTCATACCTTATAGTGAAGCTAGAACTTTAAGCTAAGTCTATTTTTAGATCTAATACGAAAAGGTGTTAAGTACTGTAAAGGTTAAATTAATCACAAAAAGGCCAAGTAACTCACAAAAGGCAAGATTAACAAAGAAGTGTGAAGTACCTCAGAAGATATAATCTAACCAGAGAAGGTGAGAACTAAGAATGGGCAGATCTGGAAAAAAGCATCTACTGTGATTGGTAGATGTAAAAATTTAAGAGAGGTGACATAAGAGAAAATTCCCTTTAAAAGAAGGCTAAAATCTGGGCTGGTAAAATCCCAAGGTCTCATTTACCATGCAAAATATTAATTGAGAAATAAAATTTTGTGATGTCATTGGTCTTAGCAAATGAAATAGACACTCAGTCATATTAATAGCTTTATAGTTTTTAAGACACTTAACATTTTTCAGCATACCCTGTGTGGTAACCTCTATTTGACAGATATACAAAAGTTTCCTAGGATCATTTATTTCAACTTGGAACCTCCCAAGCTACTTTATCTGAACCCTATATGGAAACAAGGTCTAGAGATGAGAAGTCAACAGAGTAAGTGACAATGAGTAAATAGCAGAACTTGGAGTTTGCCTATGATCTCAGCTAAGTAATACTAGAGCCAGGATGAGAAATCAGGTTTTGGGTACCTGGACCATTGTCTTTGCTTTTTGTTTTTTCCCTGCACCAAATTGCTGGAAAGAAGGGATGGTATGGGTATGCATCATTATATGATTCAGGGAGAGGTAGGACAAGAAACCCATCAACAATTCAATATTCAGTGTCTCCTGTGAATGGCTCTGGCAAACTGATGATTTAAAAAAGGATAAGGACTTTTCTCCCCAATGCAAGATAGTTTGAAAGAATTAGGCAGTTGGAAATCAAGAACCTTTTTTAATCCTGTGATGTGTACTGTCCAAGTACTGGCGAAAAGATCATGAAAGTGGGAAGAAATTTGTAGAAATCCAATATGAATCATTCAACAAGCATTTACTAAGTCTTTCTATGTGCCAGACCATGTACTGAGTGTAGCAATACAATGAGTAAAACAATAGTGATAATTTCTTAAGCCCTTTGGGACACCTAGGGCAATGAAATCTATAAAAGGCATCAGAAAAAATGCAGTCTCATCTAAAAAAATTATGGTTTCATTTAGAATTGCATGGAATCTTGGAGGTCATAAATCATATGGTCTAATCTCTCATGCAAGTGAGAAAATTAGGATGTGGGATCACAAATAGTACTATGGAAGAGATTTGGCACCATTTTTTCATTGAGCCGTGTTTCCTCTAGGGATGGACTAAATCCATTTCTAGCCATGATATATAATTTTAGTTGGATAATGGTTTTATGCCACTTGATATCAGAGCTTAGCCTTATGGATTTGGGACTTGAGGGGGGGGGGGCTTCAGATTATCCAGTCCAATAACCTCATTTTTACAGATGAGGAAATTGAGAACCAGAAAAGACTTTCCCAAAGTCACACAGGTTGTAAAGAAGCAGATCCAGGATTCAAATCCAACTTATTAAGGCCCAGATCCAGCACTCCTTCCATTGCATTAAAGCAATAGTTCTTCCACCTACCTGTTTTGCAGAATGACTTCACAGAGATCTCAACTTCCTCTGTGACTTTGCTTAGAAATTTCTGACTTTCTAAATTATCAAGAGAGACTATGAAAATTATGACCAAAAAATGGAGTCAATACAGACTCTGAACTGATCAATAAGCAAAAATCTGGTCTTCTGATAAAGAGGACAAGTACCATCTACTACAGGATGGAAATTCCGTCAACCTGTAGATAAGTGGGAACACCTGTAATGGACTGCCACCAACCAGAAGTCAAAGAAGAGCTACAGGAAGCAAAGCTACAAAAACCAGAAAGGCTAAAGGGACCACAGCAGCATGACCTCACACAGGAGCCACCCCCAAGTGTCCCTTTCCCAGAACCCTAATAGGGCATTACTGTAAGCAACTAAGTTTGTTCAGGCCTCTGGGGAAAGGCTTGCTCATTTATGCATATTACTCTTTTCTATGAGTAGATAAGTCCCTACTGGTTTCCATCAACTCCTAAATAAATCTCTTCATGTTTAATAAACAAACAAACAAACAAACAAATAAATAAATAAACAAATAAACAAATGAATAAATAAATGAATTAATGAATGAATGAATGACTAAATAGATGGATAAATAAATAAATGAATGAATAAATGAATAAATAAATACATAAATAAATAAATAAGTAAACAAATAAATAAATGAATGAATGAATGAATAAATAAATGAATGAATGAATAGATAGATAGATAGATAAATAAATAAACAAATAAATAAACAAACAAACAAATAAACAAACAAACAAATAAATGAATGAATGAATGAATGAATGAATAAACAAATAAATAAATAATTTAGCAAATAAATAAATAAATAAAAGAGGGCTAAAAGTCAGTTCAAGAGATTAATCTGAACTCAGTTCTGGAGACTGAGTTCAGTGGAGGACTGGAACCCAGCTTGGAGACCAATGGTGAGTGATAAGACTGACTCCTTTACCCTTAGGCTCAGGGAGGCCACTTTGGCCAAGGCCTTTAACTACTGCCTGGCTCAACCTGAGCCAGAGCAGTTTAAATTAATTCTCTCTCTCTCTCTCTCTCTCTCTCTCTCTCTCTCTCTCTCTCTCTCTCTCTCTCTCTCTTCCCTGGCAACCAATCATTTAGATTGAAGTCAAAACACTAAAATTATCTTTACAAAAGATTTTTAGTTTTTTGGATCAGTTCAGATCCTTTGTGAAAATTATAATAGCTCACATTCAGGGAAATTTAAGGTTTAGAAAGTACCTTACATACATTATCTCATTTTATCTTTACAAGAACCATGAAATATCAGTGCTATTATTTTTATTACTATCTTCCATATGGGCTCAAGGGTCATACTGTTAATAAGTGTTTGATGCTGAATTTAAACCTAGGTCTTCTTGACTTTTACTTTTCTACATACAAGCTTTCAAAGGAAGTTGGGAAAATAATGCAATCATTCTGACTGGGACCACTACACATTTTTGTTACACAAGTTCAAGTAGACCCTCATCGCTACTAAACAATTCTCTTTTCCCTCCTATCCTCCTTTCCACATCAGCTCTTCCAAACCATTTTATCCCTTCTCCTCCAATCTCCTGTGATTCCTCACTTCTCCATCCTCTCAGCCAAGAAACATGACATATTTTATAGAAAAAAAACTGAGGCTATTTACCATGAACTCCCTCTTCTCCCCTTTTTCTCATCTCATATCATTTAAGCAATTTCTACCACTTCTTGGACTATTGCAATAGCCTACTCGTGGATCTGCTTGCTTCAAATCTCTTCCCATTTTAATCCATCTTCCATTCAGCTGCCAAAAGTATAGATTTTACCATGTAAGTTCCCAACCTACTTAATAAACAATAATTGTTCTCTTTTACCTGAAATATCAAATACAAAATTCTCTGTCATTCAAAGTCTTTCATAACCTAGCACCCTCCTACCATTTTTGTCCTCTATATCATACTCCCTAACATGTATTCTTCAATTCAGTCACAATGGCCTCCTTGCTGTATTATAAATAAGATCTTCCATCTCACCTCTGGGCATATTCTTTGGCTGACCTCCATGCCTTGAATGTTCTCCCTCTTTTTCCCTCTAATCTCCACTTTCTGACTTCCTTCAAATACCAACTAAAACATCATCTTTTATAGGAAACCTTTATCAACTCTTCTTATTTCTCATGTTGCCTTTTATTTTTTTCCTGCATATAGTTTGTATATATTTTAATATATGCTTAATTGTTTGCCTGTTGTCTCCTCATTTAGAGTATGGGCTTCTTGAAGGCAAAGACTGTCTTCTGTCTTTTTTTGTATCCCTAAGATTTAGCATGGTACTTGGAAGATGTAATGCGTAATAAATACTTACCAACTGACAGGTCTCAATCCACCACACCATACTGTCTTTCCCTGAAAGCATTCCCCTATGAAGGCATATTAAGGAATCTTTTTAGTTTCTCTAGAAATATTGGAAAATAGTACATATCTTTCCAGCCTAACACCCTTTTTCAGACCTTTCAGACCTTTCCCTTTAGGAAAGTAGAAATAACTTCAAATCTAGTGCTTTCCTTCAAAGTGGACAAGGAAGTGATTACCAAATTGAACTCTTCTTTTTTGTTCTTCAATCATGACAGAGTCTTCCTGATCACATTTAGGAGTACTGGAATAGTTTGCCATTTTCTTCTCCAGTTCATTTTACAGATGAGGAAATTTAGGAAAATAGGGTCAAGTGACTTGCTCAGGATCACACAGTTAAGATTCTAAAGTGGCTTGCCATTTCCTTCCCCAGCTCATTTTATAGATGAGGAAATTGAGGTAAACAGGGTTGAATGACTTACCCAGGGTCATACAACTAGGAAGTATTTGAGACCAGATTTGAACTCATGGAGATAAATCTTCCTGACTCCAGGCCTAGCACTCTACCTAACCAATGTATCACTGAGCCCCTCTTTTCTGGATAAGATTATTATCTTTCCACCTACATGAAGTGGTTTTATTTCAACCCTCCAAAGACTAGTGTCCTCTTTTATATTCAAGACTATGACATTAATTAGAAGAAGGAACTCTTCTGTCCTTGAGGGGGAATGAGTTATTATTCTTAAATATTAACCCAAAACATTATATTAAAGTATTATTATCTTTTCTTTATTTGAGATTTCTATAAATGTTCCCTTAAATCATCTTTGGATGCTGAGTTATATCAGAGGTCATAGGAGATGTTATGTTATATTAAATAAAATTATTCTTAGCAGACTTGAGTTTAAATCACAGAGTACTGTTTTAGTTATAATATTTTGTCTTCAGTACTACATTAGTATGCCATCATCATTATAATCAATCTAACATCTCCAGAATTCTATTAAGTATTATGTGGCCTTTCCAATAGAGTCCTCTTCTGATAACTCATTGTCCTTATCAATGTGATTCTGGGTTCTTGAAGACTAAAAATGTTGACAACTCCTATCAATTTCCTCATCAATAAAATGTGGGATAGTAATATCTACTTCTCAGTGGTTATAAGCCTTGTATTATACAATTTTTATGAAGGGCAGCTAGGTGGTACAGCAGATAGAGCATTAGGCTTGGAATCAGAAAGAATCATCTTCATGAATTCGAATCTGGCCTCAGACATTTACTAACTGTGTGACCTTGGACAAGTCACTTAAGCTTGTTTGCCTCAGTTCCTTCATTTGTAAAATGAGCTGGAGAAGGAAATAACAAACCACTCCAGTGTTTTTGCCAAGAAAACTCCAAAAGGAATCACAGAGTCATACACCACTGAAATGATTGGACAAAAACAAATAAAGGCCTTTGTAAACTTTAGGGGTTTTCTATTTTTACTTTAATTTTTTTATATAAGTATTTTTTCCCTTGTTACATGATTCATGTTCTTTCTCTCACCTGTTTTTCCTCCCCCCTCCCAAAGCTGACTAGCAATTCTACTGGCTCATACATGTATTATCACTCAATACCTACTTCCATATTATTCATTTTTGTAGTAATCTTTTAAAAACCAAAACCTCACATCCAATATGCATATCAACAAATGAAAAATCAAATGTTCTTTTTCTGTGTTTCCACTCCCACAGTTCTTTCTCTGAATATGGAGAATGTTCTTTCTCATAAGTCCCTCTTTGCATTGCTATCAGTAGCAAAGTCAATTACATATTATCATCCCACAACGTTTCAGTTTCTATGTACAATGTTCTCCTGGTTCTGCTCATTTCACTCCACATCAGTTCGTGGAGGCCTTTCCAGCTCATATGGAATTCAAGAAGTTCATCATTCCTTATAGCACAATAGTATTCCATCACCAACATATACCACAATTTGTTCAGCCATTCCCCAATCAAAGGGCATCCCCTCATTTTCCAATTTTTTGCCACCACCAAACGCACAGCTATGAATATTTTTGTACAAACATTTTTCCTTATTATCTTTTTGGGGTACAAATGTAGTAGTGGTATTGCTGGGTCAATGGGTATGCATTCTTTTAATGCCCTTTGGACATATTTCCAACTTTTACAGACTTTAAAATACTATATAAATATCAGTTACTATTATCTAGTTCAAGATGGACCAAATACAGGTTTGGCAACAGAACTTGTACACCTACTATCTAGAGACACAGTAGGTAGATCAGTAGATAGAGTGCTAAGTATGAATCTTAAAACTGCTCAGACTCTACCTTAGAACATTTGGTTAAGGCTATTCCCTATTGTAACAAATGAAAGTACTTGATCAGGAATATATTGGAAATTTTAATATTACTCCACCCATACTTAGGCATATTTTAGGGGAAGATAAAGTTGTAAACTCCTTACTGAACAATAAAAAGTCCCCAACTCATACTTATAGTGAAGCCTAAAAACCCTAAGCTAGTTGGTCTATTTTTAGATCTAATACAAAAGGGTGCTAAGTATCTGTAAAGCTTAAATTAATCACTAAAAGGTCAAGCAACTTACAAAGGGCAAGCTTAGCAAAGAGATGTGAAATACTCAGAAGATATAATCTAAGGTGATAACAAAAGAAGATGTGAACTAAGAATGGGCAGTCCTGGGGAAAACGTCTACTGTGATTGGTAGATGTGAAAATTTAGGGGAGGTGACACAAGAGAAAATTTCTCTTTAAAAGGAGCTGGCTCTCTGAACTTAGTTGGGAGTTTGAAGTTAGTTGGAGGAGCTGGGTCTCTGAACTCAGTTCAGGATTTGAGGATTTCAATGAAGGACTGGAGTTTTGCTTGGGACAAATCTTGTGGTGAGTGATTAAAGACTGACTAGTCTCTCTTAAGGCTCAGGCCTAGGCCATTTGGCCTAGGCCCTTTATACTATTTTCTCTTATTCTCTCTCTCTCTCCCTTTCCTTAATTCCTTCATTTGTATTAATTAAAATCTCCATAAAACCCAGCTGACTTGGGTATTTTCATATTTGGGAATTTTTCCCATGGCGACCACTTATTTTTTATTTAAATCAAGACACTAAAAATTATCTTTACAGTTTTGGCAATTCACAGTCTTGAAACCCACATTTTTGCGGTCACATAAGTCAGTGACTATGTGACCTTGAGCAAGCCATTTAACCTCTGTCAACCTCAGTTTCTTCAACTATAAAGGAGGATGATAATAGCACCTATATCTATTATGGCGCAGAAACAGCATGATCTACCCAGGTGGAGGGAAGATTTATACTGCTGAAAATTCAGGGGAAAAAGTCTTGGTTGGGGGAACTTTGAACCTGTAATACAAAGTAAATAAGGGAAATTCAGAAAAGATTTATTTAACTCCTAGCATCATAGAATTCAGAGTTAGTGTCACAAAAAATAAATAGGTACTGAAAGATCAGAGTTAGAAGGAATTCTTAAGATCATCTAGTCCAGTGATGTCAAACTCACATAAAAATGAGGGCCACTAACCCATACATATACTTGTAGGTTACATATTAACGTAATTTAAAAATATAATTTTATCTGTTTTATTGTATTTCTTTTAATATTTTCCATTTATAGCTTAGTCTGGTTTGGTTGTACTCCCATTGACTAGGTGTTTGACAGCTGTGATCTCATCCAATTCCCTCATATTACAGATGAAGTAACTAAGGCTCAGGGAGATGAGTGACTTGTCTATGTTTATCCAGGGAATAGATATACAATTCTATATCACATCCTCTTGACTTCAAATACAGTACTCTTACCTCTTATGCTTCTGGCTTATGTGCCCCTCATTTCCCTAAGTACAATAGGACCTACTTACAAACCTTGAAACACAGTTTCTGCCCTCAAGGAATTTTCTATTTATTTGGAGAAAATGAGGTTGCATTTGTGAAACAATGGGAGAATGATGTAAGAGGGAAAAAAAGAAATAAATAAATAACCACTGTCTTGATTTGTGTGGTACCCAAAATAAGTACTACCAGATTTCAGAGAGTCAAAAGATTACATAACAACCTCAGAAAATTTCATAAAGAAGGTAAAAATGAGCTTGGGATTGAAAGATAAATGGGCACATGTTGGAAACTTGAAGAGAAGAGAGAAAGTAACACAGGTGGTTGTCAGCATGGCATTTTATCTAGCAAGGAGGTTGTTGATTGGTGTTGATTGGTGAAATAAGATTCTCTGTTCTCAAAGAAGCACAGTTCTCTTTCTGACTCTATCTGTGGCCATGGGCAAGACAGTAAGTTCTTTAGACCTTGATTTTCCTTTCTGTAAAATGAAAATACCTAGATATTTAATAGACACAATAGAATATGATCTTTGTATCACCATCACCCAGGCCAAAGACTGACATGTGGTAAGCTCTTAATAATGCTTGTCAAATGAAGGATGAAGATGATGAAAAAAAAGTGACAAGAATCAAACTGAAGAGGAAGGAGAGTGCTCAAGTGCAGGGGACAGAGGATTTAGAATCAGGGGGCTCAGGCTTAAATCTCAGCTCAGCTCTGTGATTTTAGGTAAGTCACTTTTCCTCTCTTAAGTCTCAATGTCCCCATCTGCAAAATAAGGGTTGATCTAGATCTGTGTAAGGGTCCTTTTTGGTATCCCTTGGAAGGCAGGAGTCTCAGGGTTCAAATCTTGAGTCTGACACTTATCAGCCTTCTAACTTTGTAAATCATTTTCTAAGCCCCAATTTCTATTTTGGTAAAAATATAGGCAGTATGATGCAATGGATTTGAACCTAGATGTGAAACCCAGTTCTCCTATTCACTCAGTCAGCTTGGACAAATTCTTGAGTCTCTCTCAGTCTCAATTTTCCCACCTGTAAAAGGAGGGTTCTGGATCTTTAAGGGTCCTTCCAGTTCAGGTCCTTCCTAAAATCTTGGAATTCTATACTCTCACAGGTAGTCACTTTCCCCCTAAGACCCGCCCCTTACTTAGACTCCGCCCCTGATAAGGCGGGGAGCTCCGCCCACGCCGCAGCGGTTTCCCTGGTGACCGTGGTTGGCGTCCCCCCTCCCTTCCCGCAGCCTTTCCCTTTTCTTTCTCTGGTCCCCGGCCTGGAGCCGGAGAGACGCAAAGGTCCTGGTGACCTGGGCTGCAGAAGAAGCTGGAGGAGGGGGCAACAGCAGGGTTCCGGGGCAGTCGCCGCCGCCCCAGGAGGTGGAGGAGAAGGAGGAGGAGGAGGGAAGAAAGAAAAGCATTGGCTTTTACTTTCCCACCAGAGACAGCCCGGCTGAGGTTCGTAGACAGGAAGCAGCAGGGATAAATAGGTAGAGGAGGGAGAAAAAAACCACCTACCCCTACCACCCTCTTCACAGCATCTCTGCCCGCCTCGGACCCTCTGCAGGCCACCGGATAGAGGCTCCGGTGGGAGGGAGGAAGAGGACCCCACCAGGGGGAGGGGCAGTTGGATTGAGTTAAGGACTGAGATTTCGTCTTGCCCTTCTTTGGAGGGTGAGGGGTGTACAGGCTGAATGAGGTTGGGGCAGGGCATTTTTTAGCCACCCCGGAGCCTCTCAACTTGCCCTCCCCAGTTCCACCCACACCCTCAGTCTGACCAGCTCTAAGAACCCCCCCAGCTGAGCTGAAGAATGGAGCCTTCCAGAGGCTAAATTAGAACCAGACACAGGCCTTGGGTACCTTCAGGTCAAAATAATAATGATGTTCACAGAAATACAATGAATCCAGGGTTGGGAGTGGCATGGGGGCGGGGGTGGGGGTGGGGGTGGGGGTGCGTGGACCAGGGAAGAACTGTAAATCCTAATTGTGTGTGTGTGTGTGTGTTTGTGTGTGTAAAACATATTACATACACACAGATCTATCAGCTATCTGTATGAATATAGAATAGGTCCATTGCCATACAGTCACACATATGTGTATATATAATATATACTGTGTGTATATTCCATACATATATCTATTCTATATATATTCTATATTCTATATCTATGTGTTGAGTGTGTGTAAGATATCCAGTAGAATATATGTGTCTATTTGTACCTACATATATCTATGTATATGTCTACATATCTATTTCTTTCATTATTGCGGTTTGTGTCATTGATTTTCCAGTTGAAGTTCCCAACACCTCTGATATACATTTGACCTAACCTTAAAATGTAAGTTAACTTGGGTTTCCAAACTCTTTATTTATTATCTCATTTAAAATATATATATTTAATGTTATCAATAAATGTTTATTGATGGGCTTGTACATCCATCATGAAGCACTCAAGTAATTCAAAATTATAAAATGGATATAATCCTTTCAGGGACTACTTTTATTATATTCCATAATTCTGACAGTGAAACTTTTTGACTTATTAAAAATAAAAACAAACATAAACAAAAACAGAGCAGTTAGGTGGCCCAGTGGATTGAGAGCCAGGCCTGGAGAAGGTAGGTCTTGTTCAAATCTGGTTTTAGATACTTCCTAACTGTTTGACTTTAAGCAAGTTACTTAATTCTTACTACCCAGCTCTTCTGCCTTGAAAACCAGTACATGGTAGTGATTTGAAGACAGAAGGCAAAGGTTAAAAAAAAATACTAAACCATAAATATGCTTCATTTACTCTTAGTTAAAGTAATATTGCAATTAAATCTTTCTTTTCAGATGTTCATAGTAACTTATGATATTGGTATGGAAATTTCCATCTCTTCTAAGTAAATTTTTATTGGTGGAATAATTAAGTTGTAGTATGTTGCAGACACATTTAGATTTCTCCTGATCCCACTTTATAATTTTTGAGTCATTTTCAATTGTGTCCAACTCTTTGTGGTCCCATTTGGAGTTTTCTTGGCAGAGATATTGGAGTGAATTGGCATTTCTTTCTCCATCTCATTTTACAGATGAAGAAACTGTGGCAAACCGAGTTATGACTTCCTTAGGGTCCCTCAGCTAGTAAGTATCTCAGGCCAGATTTGAGTTCAGGAAGATGTATTCCTAACTCCAAGCCTGCCCTCTGTCCACCGTGCTACCTAGCTTCCCAATAGCAGTTGAAGAATTCATTTATCGTTTAATCACATTTATTGAGTACCTAAGATATACAAGGAGTTTATGCAATATTTAATCCTTAAAATAACATTCCTAGAGCTTTTAAAGAGTTAGTGTTAGATAATAGTGCCCATCTGATGTCTCTGAAGAGAGAAGCAGTCATAGCTTCTCAAGCATCCCCTATAGTGCTAGAACCTTCCCTCCTGACCCCAGTCACACACCTTACTCATGGCTCAGGATGGGGGTGAATCTGGAAATTGTAGAATGAAGGATCCTCCTTTGAAGAATTTTCCGAGGGTGTGGGGGTGGGAAGAATTTAAATTTACACCCCAGAAAGTAGTCTTACACAGCATTCTTGAACCTTTCATCTGTATTTTTATATTCTCATTTGTCTGGGAGAGACAACAACCAGAGACAGTTATACAAGAGCCAACCAGGAGATCAAAGACCTCACCAAATCTCTTCAGAATACCAACAGTGGAAAGGTTTCAGGAAGTTTTTTGATGTTTGGCTCAGCCCCTCTCCCCCACCACCTTAATGCCATATGTGGCACCTCCTATAAACTAGCACTTTGGGTCCCTGCCCACTCTCTGCTTTCTTCTCAGAAGGTTCCTGGCACTTCTCAAAGACACAGAGCCCAAACTTCTGGTGTAAAGCTTCTTCCAATGCCCTATGTGTCTGGCAACTGGAATGGATCCCCCTCAAATGCTTTCTTTCTGTCTCCTAGGAGAAGTCAATCTCCTCTTTAGTCCCACTCTTTCCATCTAGCTTTCAGGAGTAGCATTAGTAATCAGTGACTGCAGGATAGGTGTCCAGAAGTCTATGTCATATCCACAGAAGCCCACTGGACTCCAATCTTGGTTATTACCTTTACCTCTCAATTATCTGGAAGATTTGGGAACAGAGTCTGACCAAGCCAAGCCCCGGGAGAACAATTCAGCTTGGTGTAAAAAAGAGGCTTTCCAAACTCCCTCAATGTGATAGTCTGATGTCTAAATTCAAGCCACAGTGGTGAAAACCTCATTCCAGGCTAGATAGACTACAGTGGCAGTCATTCCCATTACTAGTGCTCAGAATGAGTGTTAGCTTCTCTTTCATTCTGGTCTTCTATTCCTGAGTATACATATCCAATTACACATACACATACACATGTGTGTGTGTGTGTGTGTGTGTGTGTGTGTGTGTGTGTGTGTGTGTGTGTGATGGGTCTTGGAAGCCATCTAGTTCAGTTCAGTTCAACTAATTCACAAGAAAGGAGCTATCCCTTCTACAACCCTGGCATAAATGTCTGTAAATCAGCTACACTCTATGATTTACCCCCATGCCTGAATGAATGGTTAACCAACCTTTGCTCAAATACCTCCAGTGAGGTTAAACCCACTACCTCCTCTTTGTACCTTTGAATAGCTTCAGTTGTTGGGGAGGTGTTCCTTACCTCAAGCTAAAACTAGCCTCTTTTCAACTTTTATTCACTCTCCTGCCAAATAGATCAAATCTATTCCCTCTTCTATATGATGGTCTATCACATTCTTAAAAATAACTATCAGCCACCATCTCTTAAGTCTTTTTTTTTCCAGACTAAATATCAGTTCTTTGAGGGATTAGTTTATGCCCTAATCTCTAAACTGTTCATTAATTTAATTGTCTTTCGATGGATGCTTTCCAGCTAATGGATTTCCTTCTAAAATAGAGTACCCAAAATACTAACTCATACAACATAGACTTGAATTGATTCTATTCTGCTTCCTCATCTTGATATAGAAATGACTCAATTCGTGACCCCTGGATCTGCCAACAAATATGAGGTAACATTAAGCGTAGGCCTGAAAATTGATTGTACTTGGGATGCATCTGAGGACCAGCCATTCTAAATGCAGAGAGGTTATCAGAAGAATGTTGGGCCCCAAGATGAGAATTTGTTTTGGCCACAGCAGCCTGTGAATATCAATTAAGGCATAGAGGACTTGCAAAATCTGAGTCTGGGGAAGACAGTAACCACATTTGAAAATAAAAGCACAAGCAGCATCATAAAGTAGAAAGAGCATTGAATTTGGAGTCCAAAGACCTGGGTTTCAAACCTATACTCTTCTACTTATTATCTGTGTGATTTCAGACTTCCTTTCCTTATCTGTAAAATGAAGGGATGGGTCTAGGTGATGTCCAAGACCTGTTCCAGCTCTCAATCTATCATCCTATGATAGATATTTAGAAGATTTGAGAAAGTATGATTCCTAAATAGTTGTATGATCACCAGAAAGTATCATCCATAAGCAGAAAAGTGACCATCAGATATGAACTGATCATTTAAATCATTTAAACAAGATTTCTTTAAATAACATTTAATTTATAGACATTTAATTTGAACACCTTTATACCTGCACATATTTTTTTCTAATGTGAACCATATTTATTTATACTATATGATGGTCTTATTCAATGTAAAAGGCATGTGTGAGATTTTAGGACAGGGAGAGAACAAGAACCCATGGAGGTGGGGAGGGTATCATAAGAGTAGTTCTAGCTTCTGGGCTTGAATTTTTACTACATAGATTTTACCTCTGGATTCGATTTCTTTTTCCTTTTTTGCACTCAGTTAAAATATCCCAACTTTTTTCACTTTAAAATTCAGTTTTTACCACCCCCCATTCAAAGTTTATGCCTTCAGGCTTGCCAGCAGGGCTTACAATACTTACATTAAACTAAATTTAAGAGTAAAGGTGCTCCCGCTGCTAATGTTCTCAGATCAGAGGAAAGCAAAATGAAGGAACTGGCAGCTGAAACTTTAATAGTAGGAAACGTTGACTGAGAACTTGAAAAAAAAATTTCCAGTTGATCTGGATGACAAAGAAGTCTTGTTCATCTCTATGTACAGTACTTTGAAATGACAAACTTGACTTTGTTGAGTAATTATTTTTTTGGAGTAGATTTTTTCTGGCTCCATATTTTTTAAAAAGTATGTATTATTTTATGGTGTCAGTGTTCATGCTTCCTAGTCCTGTGAGGATGGGATATGTAGATCAGCTACTATGTCATCAAGTCACTGTGCAAACTAATTAGATCCTTCCAATATTTGGGGAAATTCCTGACCCTACTTTCGCCTCTTTGCCTATGGGAAACTCACTCTCCAAATAACTAAATTCTACTTTGTCCACAACTTCTTATCATCTACCCCATTAATCTCTCTCATTCCCTTATATACTCTGAATCTATCCTTCCTTCTCATAATGACCTTCATTCACTCAATCATCCTTGTGGTCCAGGTCTAGCACCTTCACTTTAATTTCACCCAGTGCTGATATTATTAATGATCAGAGGATTAAATTGGAGGGGACATTAGAGACCATTGAATTGACCTACTCCCCCATTCTTCAAATACAGAAGCTAAGGCATAGTTTAAGAGAGTTTAAGATTAAGACTTTGCTTGGTCACAAAGAGTGAGGTACACGTTAGAGGCAGAACTTAAACTCAAATACTCTGACTCCAAATAGTGAGAAAGATTCACCCTAAAATCCTTCACCTCCCTGAGTTTCTGGGAGGTCCTTGGCTTCCTTCTCCCTGCAGGACCTATTCCATGAATCTTCTCTTTCTCCATGGTAACTCTTTAGTCAGTTCCTTTGTACTTCTTCCTTCCCATTTATGTACACATGTACTTAGGTCTCCCCAACTTCACAATAAGACTTACTGCCTTTCCTTCTACTCCTGGAGCTACTGTTCTACCTTTCCTTTTAAAAAAATATATTTTCATTACCAAACTTCTTGGAAAAAATAATCTGTATGCATTACTTCCACTTCTTCATTGACATAACACCACCTCAGTTCTGGTCTTTGTTCCAATAAAGCTATGGAAACTTCCCTCTTAAATATCACTACAATAATAATAACGATGATAGCTAACATTTTTATAGTGCTAACTGTGTGTCAGGTACTGCTCTAAGTACATTATAAGTATTATCTCATTTGATCCTTACAACAACCCTGCTAGATAGGGACTATTTCTATCCCCGTATTAAGTGACTTGCCCAGGGTTACACAGCTAGCAAGTATCAGAGGCTGAATTTGAAGTTAAGTCTTCCTGATTCCATACCCAACCCTCTGTGTACCATGGCGCCACTTAGCATCTCCAATGGTCCTTTCTCAGTCTTCATCCCCTGGCACCTAGTATCAAACACCACAGACAAACAACTCTGTCCTTTCTCCTCTCCAGCTTTCAGAATCTCTACTCCAAGACTTAGGTCAAGTACTTTGAAACCTTTTTTGAACCTCTTAGATATTAGTGCCCCCCCAAAAAAAACTCATCTGCTTTCTATATATTTTACATACATGTTATCTCCCCTTTGGAAAGGAAATTCCATGAGGGCAGAGGTGGTTTTTATTTCTATTTGGGTCCCCAGAACCCAGAAAAGTAGGTAATATATAATGGGTGTTAATCAATCTTTTTGCTTTATTATTGATTAGATTATTTGATACTTTTTCCTCAAAGTACCAAAGCACTTAGTATAATTCCTGATCCATAGCAGACATTAAACAAATGTTTATTCTCTTTCCCTTCTCCCCTTCTCTTGGAGTTAGTACTGTGATTATAGAAGCAGTCAGCATGATGGCTAAACTCTTGTGGCCAATAGTCTTAGTTCAAAGTAGAGGGACCCCTCTAAATATGCTGCTGATGCCTCATTTTGTGGGTGTGGTGCTGCCATAAGATATTTAAGGAAAATGAAAGGTGATTTGGCCCCTTTAAGAAGCTTGGGTTGTTCAACAACAGAGTAAGTATGACCTAAATGAGATTTTGTCACTTAGAAAGGACACCACTGAATTCTGAAGGAGACCTTTGCCCTAACATGGATTTGTTTTTTTATTTTTCCTGCTGCTATAACTATTAAGGAAGCAGTTGGGGAAGAGTATACATTGCCATATATTCACCTCCTTGGTATTTGGTGCCTTGTGACTTAGTATAAATGCTTAATATAATCTTCCAAGAAGCAAAGAGAGAGAGGTCTACAAGTTTGAGGAATTGATGAAAAGGTCTTTCAGAAACAACTTCACTTCTATTTCAGATCCAGTGCTTTTTTTTTTTAACTCTTCCTTTCCTTCTTAGAATCAAAATTATGTTTTGGCTCCAAGGCAGAAGAATGGCAAGGGCTAGACGATGGGAGTTAAGTGACTTTCCCAGGGTCTTATAGCTAGTAAGTTTCTGAGACTAGATTTGAACCCAGGACCTATCTCTAGGCCTGGCTCTCAATCCCTTGAACCACCTAACAGCTACCCCCACAAACATCAGTCTGATCCTTTTTTTGATACTGCCTCAATCACTCCAGGGCAGAAATTGTTAATATGTATGTGTTGGTGGGGGGGTCTAGGTATGGGTGTGATATATCCCTTTAGCAATCTGGTAAAACTTAGGGACCCACATCTCAGAATAATATTTTTAAATCCATAAAATACAATATAAGTGATTATGAAGGAAACTAATTCCATTGAAATATAATGATCAGAAAGTTAAAAAAAATTAATGGGAACTTGCCCTAGGTCATATTGAAGAATCTATATTTAATTCCTTGGTTTCTGAAGCACCATCTTCTTTGGTTTCTCCTTGCATATCTGGCTTCCCTCACCTCCTTCTCTAAATATCTCAGGTTGAATGTCCCCTTAGATCCTATCCTTGATCTCCTCAGCATTACTTCCGCAAGTATCACATCTTGAAATGTCTCCAAATACCTCTCTCTCCAAGCCAAAAGATAACCATGTAGAATCTATTCACATTTTTTAACCTTCTCAGCCTTTATAACTTCAAAAATCACTTCTGCCCTCCTATTTCCAGTAGCCTCAGTTTCTTCACCATCACAATAGTTAAGAATATGTAGCATATGATGTTCTATAAAGGTTTGCAAAATGCTTTACAGATAATCAACTCATTTGATCCTCACAACAACCCTGGGACTTAGGTGTGATTATGATCCCCATTTTACACA